>NW_019718625.1:8018-48896 GCF_002891405.2 Cryptotermes secundus | reverse complement strand
TTGCGGCACATGCAAAACAATGTTATTGCTCACCATCGGAAATTTTCCAAGGTGCACACCAGTCCGCGACTTGCACACGGCTTTCAACTTTCCGTATGTATACGATTATACAATAAAATTGTGCAGACAACAAGCAGAAGTCATACAAAATCATGATAATGAACATGTGCGCGGTATAGAACAAGGTGAAACCAGACACACAAAATATAAGAAGCTAAAACTTGGCGGTGGTCAAGCTTATGACCCTCAAATTACTAAGTTTTCATTGTAACATAAGATGTGTAAGTTATGCATGATCTGCTCTGTAAAGCCTGTACTGACAGAGGACTTGTGTGTGAAGCAAAATGAAGAGTTTTCGATAAAATATTATATGTGCGAAATATACACTTGACGAAAGTTCGAGTGTATTCATAAGAGACAGACCTATCTTCTCGTCAGAGAGGATGTTTCATAACGATTATTGCGGCGAGAGTTCAGCTGAATAAAAAAATCTCTGCTCATAGATCTCAAGAGGCCTGACGCGAAGATGAACTGATTGGCGGTAAACCGCCAGTCGTAAAGTAACTCTGATTCTGACTCTGACTCTGAGAATTGAGGGAATCTCTTGAGACGGCAGTCAAAGAAAACTGAGAAAAATGGTAACGAGATAGGTGACAATTGCAACAGAGAATTGGATTGAGAATTCTGGAATTGGCAGTTGACAGATAATTAAAGGATAACAGAGTTAGTTGAGAATTAACAGTGCAGTTGTGAAGAAAAGAATTAAGCTGTGAAGAGAAGTCTTCATGTGTGCCGTAGTACAATGAAAACTGGAGCGTATAGTCACAGTAAGACTGGTAAAATCCGTTGCCAGGATACGGCTAGTGATTATTGAAAACCTTAGTGTGTGTGTGTGTGTGTGTCACGGTGAACTGTAAACTTTGTAGATCAACGCCAGCGCTGTATCACTTCTAGTTAAGAGATGAGTGTATAAAGTGTTCAATATACCGAATATCCAATCCATACCCAGTCTATAATCACCCCTACACCTGACAATATAAAAATAAAGTGCTAAATAACCCCATACATAAGTAGCTGTCAGACTGATTAACCAAATTTCTATTTTAACTGACCATGCATAGTTCACAATGTTAGTCGCCGACTTCCCACAGCAGTGGCCTGGTTTCCAACCCAGATGAGGTCATGTGAATTCATGACAAATTTGCAGCTTCTGAGGGATCTCTCCTACTACTTCTTTTCCCGTGACATTTCCTACTCCACCGATTCCTGCATATTCATTCATCATTTGGGTCTGGTACAACTGGCCCACAGTGGCCGGCATGTCAAGTGCACTCAGTCTCACCAGTCCTCATAAATTAAAAAGAACTATGTAAATACTTTTTTAGTTCGCTTAGTGAGGGGCGGAGTCCAACTGGTTCACTCGGCACAGCGGACAATGATTGACCTATTGTACCCTGCCCCGGTTGATTATGATGATGGAGAATTTAACAGAATGAAGATTGACAGGAGAAACAGAAGTATTAGGAGAAAACCCGCCCCAGCGCCACTTTGTCCACCACAAATCCCACTTGACCATACCTGGGATCGAACTAGGGCCGCCGCGGTGGGAAGCCAGCGACTAACCGCTTGAGCTATGGCGCGACACAACCATGTAAATAACTACATAACTAAGGTCATAACAATTATTAAAATAAACAATTAACCAATAACTGAAGTTCCTTCTTGTTCCTACTCAAGGATTTCTTGCTACAAGCTCAATTCAATGTTGTGAGGTTTCAAAACTTATCTTGTCAGTATGCTAATTCGTGTAGTCTGCTACCTTACATCAAATCTAAGTACGTACATATAATTACTGTGATTAGCATCCCGGCTTCTCAACATGGAAGCCAGGCTATGTGGGACTTGTGAAGAACAAAAAGGGGCTTGGACAGGTTTCTGTCTGAGCGCTGTTCCCCTGCCAGTCACATCCCATCAGCGCTCCATATTCATGTAACATGACGGGATCGTGAAATAAGCCCATTTGAGCCCACAGAAACAGGGGTTAGTCTCATTGCGGATTCTGCTAGTTCACCAGTTTCAGGAATTAGGCCTTTTGCCTGCTCCAACCCAGAACTGACTTCTGAAAATATAAATCTTCTTAGGTATTTCGTAAGATTCTATTGACGGGAGATGAGATATCCGGTTTACTAATGTGAACTAATTTTATTGCTAGAAAACTAAACACTGTTTCTCTCCTTTCTTCTTCTTCTTACTCTCCTGCTCTTCTTCTTTCTTTTCCACCTTTAATTCATCAAGCTTACTCCAACTTCACACACTTATTCCTTCATCAGTATCATCGTCTCTTGATTCATTTTATGGAATATATTTCTTTACTTTTCACCAGTCGTTCTAGCCAGATGATTAATTCAAATTTATCTGTATTCACAATATTATATTGCAGCAACTTGTTGCACTTTTCACTTTATATCATTTAGTTCTACGGAACAGTAATGTTCTGTAAAACTTATTGAAAACTGTTTACTTTAAAATCTATGCTACATATTTAGGCAAATGTGGTCATCATCAGGTGTTAAAAATTATGGATGAGTAAACCGGTGTCTTCTGTATCGTTGCTTAGGTTGTTAATATATAGTCCCATCAATGCTCATGCGTGTTCGAGGTGGTGGGTTTAATTCATCCTGTTGTTGTGTTGCATGTCTTGTTTTCAAATGCATTTCCATTTCATGCTGTGGTTCTCTACTTTGACATTTCTCTGTTGGCAACGAAGAAAATTTCCTGACTTTCTGTACTAGTTAATTACTCCATCCATCAGTCTCTTTCATATTTCTGGTAAGGACAAATTCTACTGTTTCTTTCCGATATATAAATCTTAGTAAACGATCCTCCAAATCACACATACTCCTATTATTCAATTTATCCCAGACCTAAATTCCAGTTTCAATTGGTCAGTAAAATTAATAGGTAGAACTATGTCTTTCAGCTTGACTTGAGGTTCCATGATTTGATATTCAGCATATAGTCACAGTGCCAAAACAAAATGATTTTTTTCAAGAGCCTTAACATGACGATAAATATGAAAGGAATGAGAAATGGAAATAATGTCTCTTTATGCAAGCTTGCAGCCTGATTAATTTTATCTGGTTTAGGTGGAACCACATATGTGAAAAACATAGAGGCAATGAAGGTACAAGCACTTGCTTGAGCAGATGCTCGTCCACCTGTTCTTCTCATTGGTTCTGTGGGATTCGAAGGTTCATCACTATAATCGTCTATTTTTAGAAAGTATCCTAAGCTACTTCAAAGCCAGATCTGTTAAGATTCACTTTGACCTTAACCTCACGGGAACCCCCATACCTCTGAGATGTGGTGTAGTAAGCTACCAGCGTTTCAGAGGAACTTGCTCTCCCAAAGTTCGGCCTAGACGGAACTAGCAGGTTCCTCCAAAACAACATTTACTTTCTACTAAACATTGTCACGTTACAAAAACAGTAGTTTTCATAACCTCTTCGCAACCCTTAGAACTTTAAGTCTCACCTCTGATATTCACTCCCCAAATAAAGATTTCAACAGAAGTGTTATTAAACCTTGTAGTAAAATATTTCACAATTTGTTTTGGCTCACACCATAGTATCTGTCAGTTTTAAATCCGATATTTTGTATGCGTAACTTGGAACTCCATTAGGAGATAGAGTGTGTTATAACTTACGTTTTTTCCAGCCGCAATTGCAGGGCTCAGTGTAAAAAGAATGTGGTCCCAATTAAAAACCTTTTACAAAACAACAAAGCAGATGATTAAGAACTCATTTAGATCTACACCACGGCGTTGTTCCATTTCCATGCAGCAGTGTAAACAGTCCCTTGAGTCACAATAATCTTCCACCAGTACAGTGGATGATTACATATATGGAAATGTAAAACAAAATTTCGACGAGCACTGGAACCACCCCGTTTTACACTGGACCCTTCAGTTGATGTCTGTCTATCCGCCCTCGTGTTTTGTAACCTAATAACTTTTGAAACATGTGGCAGAATTTCATGAAACATGACACGGAAGTAATGCTAAAGCAGACAACTCTGAATCAATATTCTAATTTCATCTCATTAATAATTCCAGCATTGCGAGCTTGCGAAATTTTGAAAGGATGCAATATTAGCACCACTAAATTCAAGGCTCCGGAGTTTTTGTAAGCATATTAAGGGCCTCGACGAAGTAGACGTCATATTTTAATGCCATTTTTCTATGACCATAAAATAGCCAAATGGAAGGGGCTCAAAATGTGTTTTGCATTATTGTTTAGAAGCAATGAATAACAATTTCAGATTGGGATTCTATATTCCATTTGGAGTTATATTGAAGTATGTAGATCTGTTTCTAGGTAACGACCGCGAAACGAACAATTAGACAACGGGCGTTACTAGGCAACGGGATCTAAACAGCAACAGCGGAAATATGTTTTCTCTGCGGTCCGTGCCTCTTGACTGCCAGTAGTTAGGAGTCAGTCAGGGAGTTTGTTGGTTTATTCGTTGGTTGTTGTGTCAGTCAATTAATCGAGGGTTGCTGTATCTGAGGGCAAGGACAGTTCGGGAACCGAGAGGAATTGGAACTTCCGCCTTTAGAATCCTTTACCAGAAGACAGTTGAAGACACAGCAAGCTAAGAAGACATAAGTTTGTGCTCTAGTGAACTGTAACTTATGCGAATTAGTGAAACGGTTATAAGTACTTTTATTCATGGATCTGTAAGAGTACATTAAATTTAATTATCAATTCAAACCCCGTCTATAGAGCCGCTTGTCTAGAAAATGTGGCAACTTCAACATCTCACAACCCTATGGCCTCCGCGGCCTGTTACAGGGATAAATTTAATTTACTTTACTTTGCTAGCCGTTTCATGGCCACAACTTCTACGGATGGAGATTCTTCAGCTTTCCGCACTCAGGTCCTCTTGCCACAGCCGCCCTTGCAGAACTCTTGTCAACTGTCAGCTCAACTAACTGGGTCCCAGCCTGGCGGCCATTTCATAGAATCCTCCTAGTTTTCTCTTCACAGGCTGACTTCCAACTGACAACTGATCTCTCTCAATCACCATTCAGCTGCTTCACGTCACTTCCCTCAACTTAACTGTTGAAAATTTCTCACCAACAATTACCTCGTTGTCAAGTCAAGTCAGAGTCAAAGTCACAATGCAACTGACGGTCAGTCAGTCAGTAAGTCTTGGTGTCGATCCCCCTCTGGCTTTCCCACCAATATCTTACACGCATTCCTCGTCTCCTCCACTCATGCTACATGTCCTGCCCACCTCACCCTCCTTGACTTGATGGAACTAATGGAACTTAGAACGTAATATTTCAACTCCTGCTAGAACCAGTTCTGTTGGAATTTGATCACTACCTGGCGATTTATACCTTTTCAATTTTGCAATATCACTTTCAACCTCAAAATGACTAGGATCGGGTACTAACGGCTCAGCTCTATGGATTCTGTCTGCCTAAATAAATTCAAAAACTGAAAGAAGTAAATTTTCACCTGTTCGAAATATTGTAGGAATCTGTAAGTAGATCACAGTTCTCATCTTTTACTGAGTAGTTCTAGGTTCGTAACCCCTCTTAAATTCATTTATTCCTCTATTCAGGTCTTAATATTCTTATTTATACTGTTAATTGCAAGCTCATTAATTTGGTTATTCAGATATTCCCTCTTTTTTTCCTCTTTATATATATCTTTATATTGTCAAGATTTATGTGTGTGACTGTAGACGGGGTATGGATCGGTGAATGGATTTATTGTCAACTTATACACACCACTTGGGCTACAATAGCCAGATCACTGACACATATAGACTAGTGTCCTCAGTCTGTTACAGTTCCACTAGCCTTTTCCTGACTACGGTTTTTAACACAGGAACTATAACAGTCTCATTGAATTACGCACTCCAGATATAACACATAAAGTCTTCTCTTCACAACCGCTGGTACTAACTTCACTGACAAGCGGCCGTCGTTCGGTCGGTATAGTTCGCTTGCGGACTAAAACCTACGGAGTTCTTCAGAACCGCACTTTTGCTACTAACTCTTTTCTTCACAGGCTGACTTTCAATTAGCCAAGTCGCCCCCATTAGCCTTCCTTTTAACCAATTTGCACGTACCGAGTAGAAAACACCGTTTCCAGCTATATATTTTTTTTTCGTGAGTACTCGTTACCACTGTAAAATGTTTACTGATCCGTTGCCCACAAAATGGTTACATAACAACTTGTTTGTCCACTTAGTGCATAGCAACGGCTGTACACGCTACATTTGTCGCATCTGTTTCGAGGTCTTTGCCTAGCAACGGGTCTATGAGCCACAATATAGATACTTCTGTATTTATAATTGTGAACATTATCACTTACTTAATACATAGACGTGCTTATAAGATTTGGATTTACGCCGAAAAATACTCTCTTCTGAGATATGACGCCCTACAGTCTTGTAGAAATATATCTTACGTCAAATTATACGGCTTCACATCTCAGTACGCTTCAAGTTTGCCACCGTGAGATTTTGAGATCTCAGATGCAAGTAGATGCATTCTTATTTCACAATTCTCGATCATTATACTTTGTAATTTCTTGTGGTTTTAGACATATGACAAAGTCTGCATACAGTTAGAATATATATCGAATTAAATTTGAGCACTCTGCAATTGATAACAAAAATACGATTTAAATTCCGTGCCTTTATTTATCTAGAGTCGGGATAGCGCAATCAGTATAGCGACTGGCTACGGGCTGGATGACCGAGGGGTCGGAATTCGAGTCCCGGTAGAGCAAGAACTTTCTCTTCTCCTTATTGTCTAGACCAACTCTGAGACCCACCCAACCTCCTATCCAATGCATACCGGGGGATCTTTCCCCGGGGGTAAAGCGGCAGGGGCGTGAATCTGACCACTCACCTCCAACTAGTGCCGGTAGGTCATAAATCCACTTCCTTGAACGCCTTCATGGCTTAGTGCTTCATCAGTTAAGCTCAGGGATTTTTTTACTTATTTGTCTGGCGGAATGGCACTGGTGTCAGATGGACTCGATTAAACGAATTGAAGAGGAACTGTGAGAACTAACGGAAGCGATACAGGACGTTGCTTCAGTCTTCAGAGTCAATTCCTTCTTCTAAAACTTTAACGTTCATCGCGCTGTTCGCAAATACTAAGTATCCTGAGACAACCTGAGTTGCCCCACACCACCGTGTCTCTCCGCTCTGCGTCTGCATCAGCTGCATACAAATCGTTTTGCATTAGACTCATATTTCAGCAACTATTGTCGTCACCGGCCTCATCCGAACACGAATTATGTAATTATGAACTAATCTTCTGGGATGTGTCGTCGCGCAGTCTGTCACAAATTTACTAACGTTTCGGAGGAACATACAGCTTCATCTTCAGGTTCGGACAGTAACCCAATTACGCAGCAAGAAGATTGTTGCGCTATTTGCTTCTCACACGCTTGGCTCACTGTCTTACCCTGAAAATGGGGAAAATACTTTTCCCCCCAAATCGGTATATATATATATATCAGAATTCATGGCGTCACATCCCAGAAGATTTTGTTCTTCATCGCTACATCTGTAAGAACCCCAATTCATACATTTATTCAACGGACCCATCGCGTTTGAAAATGATCACGAAACCGCCTCTGTGTGACCACAACACTTCTTGTTTCAGTGAAGAGTAATACTGTTTGTGTGCGATGTTCTAGAGACAGTCTTCCTTTGTTAGGCATCTTGTGTAAACTGGCACATGAGCAGAAACATCGCGACAGTAGAGCACTCGGGAAGAGTAAGAAATAAATTTCATGATCTATTGTGTTACCATGTTACAAAATATCGCTCATTTAATGATTGAATAATTAATATTAAATCAAATATTGGATTGTTTCGTGCGCCACACTGTGTAATAACCAATAACTTCATATGATGCGCACTAGTATCAAAATGAAAGATCTGTCACTTCGTATAATATGATTGTTATTTAGGTGTGTTCATAGAAGACAGAAGCTTCAGAAATTGAGATAAGTCACCATAAACTTAGCTCGAATAGCCGATCTGCATACCCAGATGAAGAGTGTACGGTAACTAGGACTCGCGGTGAGCAACCAAGTGACCCCTTGAGTTAACAGGTTTGTTGGTTACTCGTTTTCGTGAAATAACACGGCCGGGTACAATGGACTTCAATTAATATTGATGGCAGCTCCATCACTGTCATCATGTCTGCCTTCTCTGCTTGTTATTGCACGTACCCATTGCGTCTGGATCTGTCATACACATGAGACACAAACGTATTCTCAGAAATTAGTGAAAGAGGGGTGATGAACAGGAAGTGCCTCTTGAACTATCTTATACTTTAGTGCCAGGATCAGTCCACACAGTATTCCCGTCTGCAAAAATAAGACCTGGCGACCGAGTCATGTTGGTATAAACACTGTATCTTGTATGTAGGAAATTCTACTCATAATCCCAGAAGACCTAGTCAATATGATATAACCATAACATCTGCTAGAGGAGAAATGTCATTACATACTTCCAGGAGACCCAATTCAATATGATATAACCATAATATCTGCTAGAGAAGAGATGTCATTACTTAATTCCAGGAGACCCAGTCAATATGATATGACCATAACATCTGCTAGAGGAGAGATGTCATTACATACTTCCAGGAGACCCAGTCAATATGATATGACCATAACATCTGCTAGAGGAGAGATGTCATTACATACTTCCAGGAGACCCAGTCAATATGATATAACCATAATATCAGCTAGAAGAGAGATGTCATTACGTAATTCCAGGAGACCCAGTCAATACAGGGTGATTCACGAAGTTTTACCCCCACTTAGGGAGGGCATTCCTGAGGTAATTTGGAACAAAAAATGTTAATATACTAATGGTATCCAACTCATAATTAAAGAGATACAGTAATTTGAAAACTGGCGAAAAATCTTTTTTTTTTCGAATTTCAGTCAAAACAAATTAGAAATACAATACAAACACTTTTTAAATCGTTAATGTATTAGGAAAGAATCATTCTAAAACCAAATTTTTCTTTTCAATTTCTTAATTTTGAATTGTGCATCATTTTTCATTGATTTTGTGTTACAAAATTACATTATTTTCAGCATCCCATTCTGTAAAAATACCAATGGTTGCATATCACACACTTCTATCAATCTGTTTCCTTTAAACTGTAGTGCTTTAGAAGACGACTGGCTTTACATAAGATTTTCAAAAATGTCTCCCTGCACGTCAACACAATGCGTCGCACGCGTATGAACCACTCTGCCTATCTACATACGCGCAACATTCAAACCGGTCTACCTTATCTGCTGACATTGCTGACTGGAACGTATGGTCGCTCACGCTGAAGGAAAGCGCTGCATTCACAATGATGCGTTTCGAAAATCTATTGTTACTCCGTAACTATTGAAAATCGACCAAAAATTTAGAAGACAATTTTGCAGGAAATAACCCCAGGTATATGTACCATAAGCCGGGGTAAAACTTCTTGAATCACTCTGTATAACCATAATATCTCCTAGAGGAGAGATGTCATTATTTAATTCCAGGAGACCTAGTCAATATAATATCAGAAGACCCAGTCAATATTATATAACCATAATATCTGCTAGAGGAGAGGTGTAATTACTTAATTCCAGGAGACCCAGTCAATATAATATAAACATAACATCTGTTAGAGGAGAGATATCATTACTTAATTCTAAACTTAAGACCGTTGAAGTGACTACGCTGCCGTTATAGCAAAAGATACGTAATACAGGCATTATCTGCTCTGCCAAGACTGTACTGACAGAGGACTTCTATATCGAAGAAAAAGGAGAAATTTTCAATAAAATTGTGAAGCGTGGACATATTGCTGGGCAACTCCCGCAACACACACGCGGCCAAAAATAGAGCAGTGATTTCTGTGGTCCACACAATGGCCGTTGCAATGTAACGCATGCTAAACCTATTCTCTCCTAGGCGGTGACATCACACAACAAGAGAGAGGCTGTTTTCTGTTGTGGCCCGTGTCAAGTGGTTAAAAGAAAACAGAAGAGGTGTTTTCTGTATGGTCCATGCAATTCATAGTGCTGTGCAGCGGGTCAATAAACACGCATTCTGACACGTGACATGTGTTTTCTGTGCTGCCTGGTTCGTGCTGCGAGTATGTAAGGGAGTCAGTTGTCTGTAGGAGACAGCCACGTGAAGCTAGTAGTTGAATAAGTGGAAGTAAGCCTGCGAAGTCTTAGTGTGTGGTTTGAAATTTTTGTCACTTTGAGATTGTTTTTATTCCGTTACCAGGATACGACTAGTGAAGACTGAGAATCTTAATGTACGTGTAACCGTGAACTCTAAATTGTGTAAACTAGCGATAGCACTGTATTTCTTCTAAATACGATTTGACTGCATAAGGTATTAATAAATCTATTCACCAATCCAACCCCCGTCAATAGTCGCTAACACGAGTGACAATATTCT
The DNA here is from genome assembly GCF_002891405.2 of Cryptotermes secundus. Classification (NCBI taxonomy): domain Eukaryota; kingdom Metazoa; phylum Arthropoda; class Insecta; order Blattodea; family Kalotermitidae; genus Cryptotermes; species Cryptotermes secundus. The sequence continues at coordinate 38,387 of NW_019718625.1, read as the reverse complement.
ATACGTGCGATACGTACACCTGACATATAACCAAGGTAAAAGGTAAATCTATCCCTCTAACAGGCCAAGGAGGCACATAGGGTTGTGACACGTCGAGTCTCCTACATTTTGTAGACAATATGCTCAGAGATGGTGGTAAGGTTGTCAGCCTTACGAACCGCGAGCATTTTACCCCCATGAAGGTTCCTGGTACTCATTTCTGTTAGAGGCTGAGTCAACCCTAGAGTCACAGAGCGGCTGGAAGGATTAGGTAAAGTGAAAAGAATTTAACGATATCATCAGGAATCGAATCTGCGACCTTGCGGCTTGTGGCGTAGTGCATCAACCGGCCACGCTATCGTGTACCCCTAATGTAAAGCCAAGCATATTTATAAGAAACAAACCCATATTCTCGTCAGAGAGACTGTTGAGTAAGGATATGACCGCAAGGTTTCGGTTGTAAAAAGTCACTGTGCGTGAGTCTCAAGGGGCTTGGTAACAAGTCGAGAACAAATTGGCGGTAAACCGCCAGTCGTAAAGTAACTTTGATTTTGACATGTGTTGTCCAGTGACTGAGGCCAACTCTCTGTAAGGGACCCAACAGAGTCGGTGCCTTACTCCTCACCCAAAGACGGAAACAGAACCAGTTTCCAAAACATTGTGGTTTTCTAGTTTTTAGAATACCAGACGATGGACCAAGTCCGAACACCCAGTAATTCTAAGCAAAAGCAACAAAGCCATTAAAACTGGGTCAGAATTGAATATTTTATGATCAGTGTGGTACAATATTAATATATTATACGAGTAATTACAAACATTATCGACTATCGTTTCTTTAATTCGGACTAATTCAAAATTGCCTTTACCTACATATAGGCCGGATTGGCTATGTTTCACTATATACTGAATGTGAAGGAAATGTCACTACCCAGTTAGATATAATCGAGCAATGGTGATACAAGCAATATATGTAACTTGGAGCAGATATCACTGCATAAATGAAGAAAACAAAATAAATGAAGGAAAATATAGCAGTGTATGCCAATGCCGTTGCAGATTAGGACTAAACAAAGTCTGACTGCTGCTACCACATTTTGTTAACTATTGTTTGGTAAGTAGAAACGAATTTGGGTTCAAAAGGTAGCATAGCAGTCCGCTGTGGCAAACATCTCAGGTTATGTGAGAAGAGATGAAATAGATAAAGGTAAAATTTTCCCCTGCATTTGGGCATGAGGCTATTAGGTATAATCTCATATTATATTCAAGACTGCGCAGACCTCAGCAATAGATTGAGGCAACTAAGCAGTTGTCTCCCGATGAATGCGACTACTAGACTCTAATTCCTAGCCTTGCGTTATAATGAAGAGATAGACCTACTTCAGCTCCGCCAGAGGTCCTTCAGTTGAAGCATTCTCAAAGTCATTCCACCTACGTTACGTACAGGTAAATACAAAGACGTGTAGGCAGCGGCCTCCGTAGTCTAGGGGTAACGTTCCCATCTCATGACTCAAGGTACTCGGGTTCAAACCCGGCGGAGATCGTGAAAAATTTCAGGGAACAAGTCCTCCGGGAGGGACTTTAAGTCATGGGTCCCGTGTTGTAGATCTTCATGTCTCTAGGAGACCTCTCAGCTAAATTAGGCAAAAAGTTTCCCGCCGAAGTAGTTTCCAATGCCTCTGGTCGATAGGGGAAGTATCAGGTACCGAGGGCCGACCCCTTTGGCTGAACGGGGCTGATAGCACGCACCAGTAAAAGTAGGGTACAGCGATTGATAGAATATTAAAGGGGAGCGTACAATAGACTATTAGTCGCGGTGCATGGGGAAACCCACCCCCTCTAATAATAATAATAATAATAATAATAATAATAATAATAATAAAAGACGTGTAGGCGAGTAGATCTGTTAATAAACATGTCTCAGAATTTATGACAATTTATGCGATTTTCCACACTAAGAGAATAACCTGAAAATTCGATAGTGGGGTTTCCTGCATTGAATATTGTTGAGAGAAATTAATTTCGGTCCACGTGGGGCTGGGACCCATTCAACCTCCTATCCAGTGGAACTAGGAATTCACTCTTTGGGGATCGTAAAAATTCTCCTTATCTGAACCCGTAAGTTGAGAATCTGTGGAGCTTTAGCCTTGCGCTAATGGTAAACTGAAGCAAGTGATGAAGCATCCGACTTGTATTCGAGATTCCCGGAAAATATATTTTATAATGTTCCTCACTCACTCCAGACAAGTAAGGGGATAATATCTCATATTGGGACAATCCCTTCCAACTCATTAAACATCCATCGTTTTATGCTGTAGTTCGAGCTACTGATAGTGTCCTTCAGTAAACTGTAACTAAACAATTTTATCTGCATGATGTGTTGCTTAGGAACAGGGGACGACAAACTTTTACTCTATCTGCCAAACATTCCAGCCGTTCAACAATAATTACTGAACCTAATCGCATTTAAAAAATTGTCTGCATCTTTGTACACAGAGAAGGAACAGCTTGCGTGACTTCACATAGAAATATTAGAATGAATGGTAAAATTGTCCCTGTGCTTAACAGACCATCAAGCTATAGAAGTTGCATGGAAGCGTGGAAATATAACTCCACCAATTCTCAACTTCGGCAGCAAAAACAAAGGTGAGCTGTCAATTTCACATCCATCCACTAAATCCGTAGCGATAAACTGTCCGATTCTCAATGGACAGGGAGCGAAGAGGCCCTGCCCCTGGGCACTGCTTAAATAGATATATTACTGACTAGATATGTACCATGAACGAAGAAAAAAGAAATTCATAAAAAATATATGTTCCAAACTACGAAGTAAGAGATTTTACTAGAAAGATAATATTGTCATATGTATTCGTGACTATAGACAGGGTTTGGATTGGTGAACAGAATTATTTACCACTTACAAGTCGTAACTACAAGCAACGATAGCAGTATTGCTGATTTCCACACTACCAATCACTCAGCACTAAGACTTCTCAGTCAATTTCCACTAGTCTTTACTTGGTAACAGCTCCCAACAATGGCTATTCCTCTGCAATGTTTCCAGTAGACATTTCCTTGTAACGAATCTTAACAATGGAGATTCTCCCGCTTCTGTTGCCGGCTGGTGAACATTCCACAGAGGAACCCTCAACTCAACTGCTTGTAAAGTCAAAGTCACATTACGACTGACGGTCAGTCAGTCATTAAGTCTTGGTGTCGATTCCCATCTAGGTCTCATGACCAGATATTTATTGCTGTTTGACAGTTACAGTTTTGTTTTCGTGGGGCGCCCTTTCTGACGAGAGGAAGGGTACGTACTTTCTATATACTGCTGGCCCTTGCCAGCGCAGTCCCTTGGGATTCGTGACCATATTTTACTGTTTAAGATTTTAGACTTCCCTTTTCGTCGCCTCCTACGACTCGCAGGGTTTCGATGGAGGTATTCGACCACACCTCCACAGGGGTCAACTCATACCTACGCGGTCAACACTGACGAATACTCTCGTTATGTATCAACTGCTTGTAAGTCACGTTGCGACTGACGGTCAGTCACTCAGTAAGTCTTGGTGTCGAGCACCCTCCTGGCGCTCATGACCAGATATTTATTACTGTTTGACAGTTACTATCATTTTTTTTGTGGACACCCTCTCTGACGAGAGGACGGGTCTCCCTTTTGTATATGCTGTCAGCGCAGTCTTTCTCGGGTCCGAGTCCCTTGGTACTCGAGACCATATATAACTCTCTCAAATTAGAGACTTCCATTTTCGTCGCCTCCTACGACTCGCAGGGTCACGGTGGAGGAATTCGACTCGTCGACTGTCCTGAAGTAACCCCTCGGCACGGACTCCACGGAAAACATTGTTTTTCTTTCCAAAAATGCTTGTTTGTTGGCCCATTACCTAGCATTGGTCATGACGTAGACCACATACAAAACACTTCTTGCAACAATTTTTCTATTGTTGCGTGCGTGTATTGCGGGCTTTGACTAACATATGGGTCTAAATGTCACAATAAAAAAACGGATCTTAATGAAATAGAATTTGATGAGGTAAACTGAATTAAACTGACTAATAATGAAGAGAAATTTGATTATTCATTGGTGGGTAACAGGAAATTCAGACATGTTTCCACTGGACTTCCATTTCGCAAGGTTGCCTATATGAGGCAATGTACTTCGGTGCACGTTAATAATCACGTTGAAGATCAATCTATTTTCATGAACTTTGCAGGCTTCAGCATTAGTGACTTCTGACACAACCACAACCACATTCGAGGTCTTCGCTATAAGCTCAAAGAGATTTTTTTCACTCTATTATTTACATTGCAGACTTTCATAACACCTGAGCTCCATAGCAAGGAGTCTGTTGTGCTCTTCTCTGGACAGACCCTACACAAAGGTATCAGCCAGTTAATCCGTCTGTCAACTGGTTCTGCAGTTCGTCAGTTAGTAAAGAAGCTGGGCAGTCAGAGAGACGTGTAGTGGTTGCTATGGTCTGGACGACCGAGAGCTCGGAGTTCGAGTCCCGGTAGGGATAAGAATTTTCTCTTCTCCGTGTCGTCCAGACCAGCTCTGAGACCCACCCAGCCTCCTATCTAATGGATACTGAGGGCTCTTTCTCCGGGGGGCATAGCGGCTGACCAGTCGCCTCCAACTAGTGCCGAGGTCAAGAAAATATCGATCTACCATCCACTCCACCATACACCTTTGTGGTTTTGTATTTACTTAGTTAAACACAGGGACAATTTTATGTATAAGTACATACTATAAAAATTGTTTCATTCTACATTTCCAAATTCAATAAATTCTTGAATTTGTTTTTCGTAATCTTATTGGGTGAAATCCTGTTACGAATCCCTGTTGTTCCACTTACTGCACTGTGCAGGGACCCACACACCTCCTATAAGACGGGTGTACTGGGTAAGACCTGGCCGCTCCCCGAGAGGTCTGCGCAGAAGGGTGAAAGGTAATAAAGGTAAAGCTATCTCCGTATCGGGCCATGGAGGCCATAGGATTGTGACACGTCGAGGTTCCCACATTTTCTATAGAATCGAATCATAGATGGCGGTGAAGTTGTCTGCCTTACGCGCCGACAGCCCTTTGCGCCCCAGGAATATTCCTGGTGCTCATTTCTGTTAAGAGGATGAGTCGAACCCAGGGCCATAGTGTGGCTAGTAGGATTAGGTAAGTAAAAACATCCAATGACCTCATCATATCGAGACTTCAAAATATTGATTACGCATTCTATAGGTAAAGCTATCCCTGCAAGAAGCCATGGAGGCCCACAGGGTGGTGAGACGCCGAGGCTCCATTTTCTAGACAATCGACTCGCAGATGGCGGTGAGATTGTAAGCCATAATTGCCGGCCACCACTTACCCCCAGAAGTATTCCTGGTACTCATTTCTGTCAGAGGCTGAGTCAACACCAGGACCACAGTGCGGTTGCAAGGAATAAGTCTGTTAAAATATTAAATAACCGCGAATTTCCGGCCTGTAGCACAGTGCTTCAACAAACTACGCTACCACGTTCCCCAGACAGAGTGGTTCTGGAGGAAAGATCCTGTCCCGCTGAAAATAAATACTTCAGCCGAATGACTACGTAATTTCATAGAAAAGAGACTTTGATAGTCATTCAGCTGATAGACAAATTTCTCGTTTCTTGTAGAAACCACAGTTTCGCATGTAAATCCACTCATAACCACTTTACTGTACTCCACACATTTACACTCCATTTGCAAGGTCTATTTGAATATTATCTTCAGATATATGTAAATTACTTACTTATTTACTCATGGAGTTGAGCCCTTCTAGAGGAGCCGCCAATTCTGCAGCTACTCAAAAATTTACGCATTTTATGGAACCAGAAATTTCATTACCGTGTTCACAAGAACCCTCTACTGGTTCCTAACCTGAGCCAGATCAATCCAATTCATACAATCCAATCCTGTCACCTTATGATCTATTTTAATATAGTCCATCAACTTACGTCTTGGCCTTCCCAGTGGTCTCTTTCCTTCTAACTTTCCCACCAATATCCTATATACATTTCTCGTCTCCCCATTCGTGCTACATGCCCGGCTCACCTCATCCTCCTTGATTTGAGCCTTCTAATTACACTTGGAGAAGAGTACAATTTATGAATCTCCTCATTGTGCAGTTTTCTCCAACCTCCTGTCACTTCTTCTCTCTTCGGTCCAAATATTCTCCTCAACACACTGTTCTCAAACACCCTCAGTCTATGTTCGTCTCTTAATGTCAGACACCAAGATTCACACCCATACAGAACCACAGGCAAAATTATAGTTTTGTATTATTATTGTATTATTATAGTTTTTAGGAAGGTCCAGTGAAGCCAGGTGGAACTGAAATTAAACGGTACACATCAGCTGTTGGTCTATGCTGATGATGTGAATCTACTGGGTGATAACAGAGATGCCATAGAGAAAAACACGAAAACTTTAACTGACGCAAGTAAAGAGGTTGGTATAGAAGTAAACACAGAGAAAACTAAGTATATGTTTCTGTCTCGTCACCAAAATGCGGGGCAGAATCATGACATAAAGATAGGAAACAGATATTTTGAAAATGTGGCACAGTTCAGATATTTTGGAACGACGATAACAAATCAAAACGTTATTCAGGAGGAAATTAAGAGGAGATTGAACTCGGGTAACGCTTGCTACCATTCAGTGCAGAACCTTTTGTCTTCTCGTCTGCCGTCCAAAAACATAAGAATTATACTTAGTTTTATCTGTGTTTACTTCTATACCAACCTCTTTACTTGCGTCAGTTAAAGTTTTCGTGTTTTTCTCTATGGCATCTCTGTTATCACCCAGTAGATTCACATCATCAGCATAGACCAACAGCTGATGTGTACCGTTTAATTTCAGTTCCACCTGGTTTCACTGGACCTTCCTAATTGCATATTCTAAGGCAAAGTTGAAAATGAGTGGCGATAAAGCATCTCCTTGATTTAAACCATTCCGGATAGGGAATTTATCAGACAAATATTTACCTATACTGACTTTACTATACGTTTCGTTTAAACACATTATAATCAGCCTAACTAGTTTCATGGGTATCCCAGTCTCTATCAGAATATTGTACAATACTTCCCTCCTAACTGAATCAAAGGCTTTCTTGAAGTCTATGAATAGCTGATGTACTGTCTCATTGTACTCCCATTTTTTCTCCAATATCTGAGGAAAGCAAAAGATCTGAGCTGTAGTTTACCTGTTACGTCGAAACCCATACTGATGATCCCCAATAATTTCATCTATATATGACTTAACCTTGAAAGAAGAATATTGGACATAATTTTCTATGAAGTTGATATCAGTGATATCCCCCGATAATTACTACAGTCAGTTTTATCACCCTTCTTGTGAACTGATACAATAATAGACTCCTTCCACTGATCAGGCAATTTTTACTTATGCAAAATAGAAGAAATTAGTTTATGGATCTTAGAACGAAATATTTCGCCTCCAGCTTGAATAAGTTTCCCGGAATTATATTTATACAGTTTGCAAAGTAACAGGCAACATTTTAGTTCGGCAGATTTTAATATTTAATCTTTATAACAAACATTCATCAAGTTCTTAGAATTCCTTATTATTCAGGAGGCCCCGGGTTCAAATCAGGTCCCGCAGACCGGCTATTCAGAATAAAGCCTGCCGTGAGTGTCCTCACTTCCCCCAGGCAAATGCCGGGATGGTGCCCCAAAATAGGCCACGACCGTTTCTTTCCACAACCATTCTAGTTTACTATTAATCCCATCATTCGGCACTACATAATCTGAGCTATTGCCAGAGTCTTTGAGTGAACCANCTACAACTAGGAAACCAACACCACATAAGTTGTTTAGACGTAAAGTACGTACACTTATATGCTACAATGCATAGTACACAAAATAGAACATTTCACAACCACAGCAGTTTCCTGGGAATGTAAAGTTTTATCAAAAATCGTATAAAATTTCTTGATGTTAATTAAAAATTTTTGTATTGTCGATAATTAAAATTCGTAAACCATGCAGGCTCGTGTTCGTCCTCCCATCGTCCCTCTTATATGGGGCAGATATTGTGCCACCTGGCTATCTTGATGTGAAGGTTCTTTATATCGTCCAATGTTTGCTCGCGGCTGTTGTGCTGTTCTCACTAGGATGTTAAGTTTTCATGTAGTAAAAACTTACAGGTCACATTGGACGGAGTGATAAATATTTGTTTCTTAATCTATTTACGCCGTCGGTAGAACCCCTTAGAAGGGTGATCAGCTCATCGCAAGGCCTCTACTTACACACAGAACAAAACAAACACGGAATAAACGCACACAGACATGCATGCTTCGAGTGGGATTAGAACCCACGATCCCAGTGTTCGAGCGGGAGAAGACTGGACATGCCTTAGACCGCGCGGCCACTGTGATCGGTTCATCTCTAGACCTACGAGTATATGATGATTTTCTCTGCCTTCTGGTGACAGGCCTTAAACCTTTAGTTGGTTTCCTATACTTAGATATTCGCGTGTAATAGAGTTTCTGCGTTTCTCTTTGCCTTTCCAATATTTATATTTTCGGCACACAGGACACAAAATGACTGGAAATCTGGCTTTGCACGGCATGTCAGCAGAAAGTGGATTTTAGTGCCTGTTTGTTTGAAATTTCTTCCACGATTACCAAACACCAAAGGTTCGGCAAGGGGATAGCATATGTACACCCAAGGCCACAAAGAGGAAGCTTCGCGCAGCATTTGTAAAGCACTAGAAAGCGAAGAGTGTTTAGTTGTCATAGGTACGTGAACAGACACTCACAGAAAATAAACATTTTGTTGGTTTCCTATACTTAGATATTCGCGTGTAATAGAGTTTCTGCGTTTCTCTTTGCCTTTCCAATATTTATATTTTCGGCACACAGGACACAAAATGACTGGAAATCTGGCTTTGCACGGCATGTCAGCAGAAAGTGGATTTTAGTGCCTGTTTGTTTGAAATTTCTTCCACGATTACCAAACACCAAAGGTTCGGCAAGGGGATAGCATATGTACACCCAAGGCCACAAAGAGGAAGCTTCGCGCAGCATTTGTAAAGCACTAGAAAGCGAAGAGTGTTTAGTTGTCATAGGTACGTGAACAGACACTCACAGAAAATATTCAATTACATCATACTTTCACTTTATTAAAGAACTAAATATTGTAGCCTGTAGAGTCATTGCTATTCAATGACGAGATAGGCAGATATATCAGAGCCGTTTCTAGGCAACGGCACGACAATCACATTCCCGCAGCAACAGACACGAAAGCAATAGTGGCACAGCAACAGAGGAACACTGTTTTCTGTGTGGTCCGTGCGAGGATTTATAAGAGAAACGAGGCATAGAGCTAGAGACTATGAGGTTGTTGTGAAATGGCCTTCGAGTTAGTTGCAAGAACTCTCATTTGTAAGTCCGGCTGTGAAGAGAAGACTTTATGTGTGATGTGTGGAATGTTTAATTCAGTGAGACTGTCATAGTTCCTGTATTAAAATCCGTTGCTAGGAAACCGTTAGTGGAGACTCTGTTATACTGAGAACGCTAGTATTTGTGTGTCAGTGATATGTAAAGTGTAGTCACGAGTCGTGAATGTATAAGTGGACAATAAATTGAGTCACCACTCCAAACCACACATACACACGACAATATGATACGCAAAGGAACAAATTGTAGTTAAAATTTCTGCGTACAAGATTTATGCACTTCCAAGATTACATTGTGTCATCACCCAGAAGACCACAATAGAGGCCACCAATGAGATAGCATCAATGAAAAGACGTGAAACATGCGTGTGAAGCTTATCTGCTCCATGAACAGTGATCATAATAAAATCATGGGCAGTTCAGTGTTTCCCGTATATAAAACATAAGCGTTCCTTTCTCAGAACTCTGGTCTTGTCGGCGGACCCCGCTCCCACGTACATCAGAATCCGTTAAGTACACCGGTACACAAACACAGAAAAACGCACACACGCAAATTAACATCCATGCTCTGAGTGTGATTCGAACCCACGATCCCGGCTTCCGAGCGAGCGAAGACAGTGCACGCCTTAGACCGCTCGGCTACCGTGACCGGCTCAATACTGATTATTGTTTATAAATATGACATGAGTTTTATTCACTGCGTGCAACCTTATTTCTTTAAACTATCGGCTCAAAATGGGAATGTATTGCACTTGTTGGAATGGCTTTGCACTGAGCACTCGCACGATGATTGAAGTCCATCTACTCTGCGAACCAGGTACATCATTCCTAATATAGACAACCTTACGGATGAAATTTCCCGTGTAAGTATGTTTGAATTTACCACAGGTGTATGGATACCAGAAGTGTACTAAAGCAGAATCCAGTAACTTTTAATGATGACGTAACGAACTGCATCAGTAAGTGCCCATGAAGCACCACAGTTCCCATAACAGACGGAGTGTACCGACAACAGTGCATGTCGAATAAAGGTCTCAGATTCAAAGTCTGAACAAAGAGTTAACTGCTACGTTCATCTGGTGCCAGCTTTTATTCATGCGTGAATTATTACTGTCGAATCGCATTAGCATGGACATCTGACATTTGACATGGAGACATGTTTCCGTAACTAATAATAACGTTACTAGTACGTGTCTCAGGTCCCATCACTTAGCGAACGACGGACTGTGTACTCCAACTCTCAAACATCGTGAGGCAGCCGGCAGATAGTGGTTAGTTAAGTTTGTTTAGGTATTTCGTTTATCTAGTTCCCCAGATAGTGCATAGTAGTTCAACAGAGTCTGGGCAGTACTGTTTTCTGGGATGTAATTCCATGTAATCTGGTAGTTACTTAACGACGTTTCGAACGAACCTGCTGCTTCTATCTTCAAGGAAGTTAATACTCTTATATGCTGAAGGAGGCAGCATTTACCTCCGAAACGTTGGTAAATATCAACCAAATTACAGGATGTCAAGTCCAAGCCGTTGTCACCGCAAGAAGGATCTCCAGTTTCATGTGGCTTAGCTTGGTCAATGTGGGGAATGACTGTGACGTAGCGTCTCGGGTTCTCCTGAATGCACTGCGGGAAAATGCCAATGAGCAGACGTTGGATAAGTGTCACAGGACATAGTAACAGCAGTCATTGCCTCAGGAACGAGGGTAGTTCAGTCGGTATAGGCACTATGCTAGAGACTGGAAAAACGGGGTTCAATTCCCGGGGCTCCTTAGCTTTCAGACTGGCTCTGGGGGCACACAGCCTTCTACCCAGTGGATACCGCGGACTTTATCCCCAGAAATAAAGCCACAGACAGCGGAAATAACCACTCACCTTTATCTAGTGCCGAGATCAAGAATGAGGGAGCTATACCGCCACTCCCGAATAGCATAGCAACTCATTTTACAGGGTTAGACTTAAAGAAATAGGCAGTCTAAATGACTCGTGTTCGTGAAACTTACATGCGCAGCCCAAAAAGTCGACAACACGTGCAAGTTTAGAACTTCAAGTTCCACAAAAGACTGTGTGGAATATCTTGCGTAAACGTTTACGAATGTTCCCTTACCGTTGCAATTATTGCAGATACTCACTGAAAACGACAAAATCCTCTGTCACTCATTCTGTATGGACATGCAGCAATGGAATGAAGGAAGTAATGATTTCTTTAACCAGCCAGTTTTCGGTGACGAATCAACGTTCCACATTAGCGGTACGGTGAACAAACAAAACGTTCGTATATGGGGAACTGAAACCCGAGAGCTATAGTAGAGCACGTGAGGGATTCAACTAAAGTGAACATTTTTTGTGCTGTATCCCGTAAAAAGGTGTACCCATATAAACTTCAGGGCGTACTTTTCAAACCATGTAAGTATCTCGGCCATGCTATTTAAAATCTTCTTTCTGTAAAACTTTGAAAGTGTCTATTTCTTTTAGGCTAACTCTGTATAATTAAGAACAAATATAATTTTTCTTTCATTATTATTATTATTATTATTATTATTATTATTATTATTATTATTATTATGGCTGTACAGCCCTTGTTGAACCTTGGTCTCTTTTTCAGTTTCTTAATCATATAACAGTAGATAGGACCCCTTGGACGGGGGATCAGCCCGTTTCAAGGCCTCTACTTAAACACAGAATACAAGCACAAGCACACACAGAATGACTTGAGTGGGATTCGAACTCACGATCCAAGCTTTCGAGCGAGTGAAGACATGCCATTCCTCAGAATGCGCGGTCACTGTACTGTGGCTAAATACTACGCAGAGGTCATCAGGCGAGAGAAATGGAAACTCCTATTTCAAAACGAGCCAAAGCTTACAGCAAAGTATTTATGAAATTCTGAATATCACTTATCATAAAGAACCATGCGTTTGCATGTATAAATACTACATGTTTCGGCCTTTTGAGACCATCAGAGCCTTTACAATCACCCTTCCTTCCATAGGCTATACCTCCCTCCACTGGCCAGTGTTTACACATTGGGAGTGCGTTTTACGGATACGGTGTTCATGCAATGACCTTATGTTATGAAACGTATTAAATATTAAATTAAAAATTTCTGGATGTGGAATGTCGTCTAGTAGATGTTTCGAAGGAAAAATAACTCCACCTTCTGCGTCATAGATTAATGAAAACGAGCAGCTGTTTTCTGCGTGGTTGACCGTTTATTCGGTTTACCTTCGAGTCACAAGTTGGACGTACTGAGCTCTTTCGAAACGTCTGTAAATTCTACCAGGCTACACTTCATCACATTCCAGAAGACATTACTCTTCATAAATGTGTTCTTTCCCCTTCAACCTTGAAGATGTAAGCAGTATACTTATCGAAATATCAGTAAATAGTCAGTAGACTACAGGGCGTCACATCATAGAAGAGTTCCCTTAGTTTCATCTACCAATACGTGCTATATGTCCCGCCCATCTCTCATCCTTGATCATAGTAATATTGTTAAGTGAGGCTCCTCTTTATTCATTTTCCTCTGACTCCTGTTATTCCTCTAATTTCAATATTCTCCTCAAAAGTCGTTAATCTCTGCGGTTATCTTAGAGTGAGAGCCCAAGTTTAACACCCATATGAGGTTGATGGCTCTGTTGGCCTAACACCCTCAAGACTGAATAGGAGCACAGTGCTAAATTTCTGATTTTCCGACTGCCTGTTGTTCTTTGGCTCTGAAAGGATATGTGAGCCCTTCTAGAAATTCTCACACCTGGTGGCCAGCAATTTGTCGCCACCTGCCCCAAACGTCCACATGTTTGGTCGTAATGTCTTGGCTCTATGTTTCACTTAATGCCACTCTCAGTGGCTGAGGCTACATAGCGAAGAATAGTAGAGCAATTAGCAGATAATGAGAAAAGTTGTAGCCTAATTTGGGATAATGTCCTGACATTTTCCTGGAGGGACTGAGGAAAACCAAGAATATATTAGAAGAGATCATGTCCAGCGTGAAATTCTAACCGTGCACCCCCAGAATTCAAGTTATTCAGGATAATTAACTGAGCACAATGACTTGCTCTGGGCTTCACGACCAGCGAGCTGTTCCCGGCCGAGGAAGGGAAAATTTCTCCTTATCACGACGACCAAACTCGATCATCGGCCCACTCACGTGTCCTCTTCAGTGATTAAGACATCTGGGGAAAGAATTTGACCACTCATCGTCATGTGTTACAGAGATAAATGCTTAGATATTTGCAGCATTTCCTCTGAAACCTTCGTTACATACGGCTTGATGAACTTACCTTCTGGTACAGGAAGGGGTGTGTGAGGGCGAGCCAGCGCTCTACTGCCATAACTACTGCAACGCAGCCCGAGCTCAGGCCGAACTGCCTCCAGATGACGCGCACCACACAGAACTCGAGGCTACACACCTTCTCGATTGGCAGGTAGACCTGCAGGTTCATCAGGATAAGCATTCCCAGCAGAGCAACGAGATCGTTCGAAGAGAGACACCGAAGCATAAGTACTATCTTCTTGTTCCTCATTTGCTTCTCACTTCGATATAGAATAGTCAGGGCTGCTAAGTTACCTAAAGCTCCGGTAACATACATTACCGTGAAAACCATCTGTGTCACTGCTCCCATCTTTCGAGTGCAGGAGGATACCTCCGTGCTGTTTGTAAAATTTAGCTCCATATCTCGTACAAGAATACTGACTAGAGTCTTTAAGGAGATATTCCTTTTCTGTTTTATTAGTTACCTTTATCTTTTGTTTCTTATCTTTGTTTATTGTATTTTATCCATAAATGACTTAGTCTCGAATAAAGCCGACCACGACACTATATCTTGGTGCTAATTTGCTCATTATATTTGCATTCATGTTTAATTATATCGGTCCTGTTAGAGTGTTTGTCAACTGCTAATTGATTAACAGAGCTTATAATTTTTTGTTATTCAAAGAATGAAAATTTGTAATAAGCATGGAGTCCGAGTTTAATTGAATCATCATGAAACTGACTAGAATGTATTTATAAGAATGTTTTCTGCTATTTACAATGCGTGCTTTAAATAACATATAGAATTCTGTGAAAAAAAAAAAGCTGCTTTCTGCAATGGTTCGCTATTCCGTAGCACAGAACTTATCCGTCAAAATTGTCTTCTTCAGCCTATTGTGTAACTGTGCTCTAATATGGAATTTATTTATCAAAATGATAGTCTTGCTAAGTTAAGTCATATAATTTAGCTCTCAAATTTGTTTTCACCCTGCTGTTGCTTTGTTCTGTAGTGCAGAACTGTGTGAAAACTGCTTTGAAACTGCTATTACAATCTTCTTTAGTATAGATATTACGTGTAACTATATGAAAGACCTTTAACACTGTTGTCCCATTGTTTTTTAGTATAGAGTGTAGATATATGAAAGTTTTACACTGTTCTTTAGTAAAAAACTTAGCTCTGTGAAAGTTATTTTAGAACTATTGTTGCACTTTTTAGTATAGAAATTAGCTATGCTACTGTTGAACTGTTCCTTAGTTGAGAACTTGGCTATGCGAAATTTCTTTTAACGCTTGTTGAACTGTTCTTTAGTATAGAAATCATCTAAGCAAAAATTGTTTTAACACTGTTGTCGCAGTATCCTTTAGTAAGGAGTTTAACTATGAAGAAGTACATTTAACACTGAACTTGTCTGTAGTATAATTATTAACTATGAGAATGTTATTGCTTTCACACTGCTGTTCCGCTGCTCCTCACGATGAGAGCTGTAGCACTGTTCATGTCACTTAGATATGTCCAATTGGGACTGCGTGATCTGTAAACTATACTTTAGCTTTGCACGTATGTTTTGATTTAGAATTAATATCAGTTACTTGGTAAGGACCACAAAATGATCCGGCGTGCAGCTCACAAACTTGAACGCCTAGGTCAAAGGCGAAACGTTTCGAGCGGCATTCCATGCCGCCCTGCGCCTTCACGCACGTTGTAGCCAAGCCAAGACTGCCACCCGCTTTGTTGTGTGTTCACAGCGCATGGATCAGAGCTGCAGCGAAAGGACACCCCCCTTGCGCAGAAGCTGTTGCGCAGACATTCCCTTAACAACTACGTGAAGACAGTAGAGGGATGAAAGGAATTTTATGGATGCGTTTCGAAACAACTCCATTGCTGCACGTTATGAACACACAATTCTTCAGTAGCTGTTACTCTAATACAGAAATTGTACCGGATAGTTTTTCTCATTAGTATTCGGTGGACCCAGGTTTGAATCATGGGAGCGAGACCTGATATTGTAACTGAAGTGTTTCGTGGCTTTTCTTAGTCCGTAAATATCTCAGCAAGTCAACAAGGGTGCCTGTGATACTAACAAATCTAACGTCCATACTTCGTAACCAGTATCGGGTCGCAGATGATGTGATAGTGTGTGTCAGCTGTCGCTCTCATCAGAGGGCAGTGATATGGGGTAATGGTTTAATTAGGATACTTGTGGAAAGTCGAAGAAAGCCGTGTTCTTATAACGCATTGCCCACCACGAATATCACAAGAAATTACCCGACATGAACTCCAGGCTCCTCGGTGAGAAGCCATTGTCTAAGGTCTAAGCTACGGCACAAGTTTACCTTTAATACTATCAGTCAAAAGAAATGAATGGCAGGAACGGAAATCTTCAAGTTGAAACACGCATTTTCTTAATGAAAGCGGAATTTCTTCTTGTGGAGTAAAATGTTGCCAGTCGCCAAATCATGTATTATTTTCTTGAGATGCTAATTCTTCTTTCCACTGTTCTTTTAACGTTCTAACAATGTAACTAGTCCGAGACGAACGAGAATTTCAATTCTCACTTAAACTACTACTACTTTTTTTTTTTGCCTTGGCGCTACAGCCCCAGTGGGCCTAGGCCTACCTCCATGATCTTCTCCGTTCGATTTTTCTAGATCTTAGACATTCGGTAGGACTCCTTGGGCGGCTGATCAGTTCGCTGCAAGGCCTCTCTACCTGTACACAAACACAGAAAAACGCACACACAAACTAAACATCCATGCCCTGAGCGGGATTCGAACCCACGATCCCGGCTTCCGAGCGAGCGAAGACAGTGCATGCCTTAGACAGCTCGACTACCGTGACCGGCAAACTACTACTTCTACTACTACGGGAACTAATTTCTGAGACTACTCCAACCTGTGTGTCCGAGCATCTGGTGTCTTTGAGCACATTGTTGTCGCACTCATATCGCTATTTACACTAACGCACACTTGGACTACACTAATTCAAACGGCTTGAGTCTCTTGAGCCTTCTCACTGTCCTCTTGTTGTCAAGATGCTGTATCGCTTCCACGTTGCTGCGGTGGTGAAGCCAATCTTCGAGCTTCTTAGATATTCTTTTCATTTCGGCAGTGACCATCCTAATGCCTAGATCCCTGTGGATGTCACTATTACGGGCATACCAAGGGACATTTACTATTCCTCTCAGCACTTTGTTCTGAAATTTCTGTATCCTTTGAATGCTACTCTTACTGGCACATCCCCACAGTTGAATTCCATAGGTCCAGACCGGTTTTATGACCTTGTTTTGTACTACTATTATGTTTTGTATTGATAACTGGGACGTCCTACCCAAGAGCCACTTCGCTTTCCTGTATTTAATCTTTCCACTGGTACACATATTATGTCTATCGTTCGTCGGTTTAAGGAGAAATAATAAGTAACTAATTTTATGGAGAAGTTCCAGGTGTGCAGCCACTCAAGAACTTCCCAACAATTTACGGAAACGGAAGGTTCATTGCCGTGTTTACAAGAGCCTTCCACTGGTCTCTATCCTTAGCCAGATCTATCCAGTCTATATCCCCCTAACCATCTCTGTAAGATCCATTTAGGATTATCCACCCACCTACGCCTTGGCCTTCCCAATGATCTCTTTCTTTCTGACTTTCCTACAATTATTCTATATGCATTCCTCTTCTCCCCCATTCGTGCTAGATGCCCTGTCCATCACATCCTCTTTGACTTGGGCCTTCTAATTATGTATGGGGAAGAGAACAAGTTATGAAGCTCCTCATTAAGTAGCATTCTCCTACGTCTTGTCACTTCATTTTCCATCGTTCCAAAATATTCCCAGCACCACACTATTCTCAAAATATCCTCAATCTATGTTCCTGTCTTAAAGTCAGAGGCAAAGTTTCACACCCATACAAAACCACAAACAAAATTTTGCTTTCGTATATTCTAATTTTTATGTTTTTAGACAGCAGAAGGGAACACATAAGGTTCAGGACTGAACGGTAGCAAACATTTCCCGTATTCAGTCTCCTCTTATTACCTGCTGAATACAATTTCGATTTGTTACTGTCATTCCAAAAATCTGAATTGTGTCACATTTTCAAAACATCTGTTACCTATTTTTATGTCACGATTTTGCCCTGCGTTTTAATTAACGAGACAGCAACATATACTTATGTAAGATTTGAGGTTTTCACTGAGGTGACTATGAAGAAAGTAGTCTTCTGGGATGTGGCACTGTGTAGATGTGGTGTTAACAGACGTTTCGGAGGAACGTATCGCCTCCATCTTCAGGGTAGAAGGAGAAATAAGAAAATCCGCAAGCGAAGAGACAGTGAGATCAGGTGCAAACAGACCTCCGAAACGTCGGTTAACACCACATCTACATGGTGCCACATTCCAGAAGACTGGTTTCTTCAACATATACTTAGTTTTCTCTGTGTTTACTTCTAGACCAAAATCCTTACCTGCGTCAATTAAAGTGTTTGTGTATTTCTTTATGGTATCTACATTATCACCCAGTAGATTCACATCATCGGCATAGACCAACAGCTGATGTGTCCTGTTTAATTTCAGTCCCACCTGGCTTCACTGGACCTTCCTAATTGCATATTGTAAGGCAAAGTTGAAAAGGAGTGGCGATATAGCATCTCCTTGTTTTAGACCATTCTGGATAGGAAATTTATCAGACAACTGTTTATCTACATGGACTTTACTATACGTTTCGTTTAAACACATTTTAATCAATTGAACTAGTTTCATGGTTATCCAAAACTCTATCAGAATATTGTACAATACTTCCCTCCTAACTTAATCGTAGGTTTTCTTGAAGTTTATGAATAGCTGATGTACTGTCTCATTGTACTCCCATTTTTTCTCCAATATCTGACGAATACAAAAGATCTGATCTGTAGTTGATCTGTTATATCGAAACCCACACTGATGATCCCCAATAATTTCATCTATATGAGGATTTAACCTTGAGGGAAGAATATTGGACAAAATTTTGTATGAAGTTGATAAGAGTGATATCCCCCGATAATTACTACAGTCAGTGTTATCGTCCTTCTTGTGAACTCGTACAATAATAGATTCTTTCCACTGATCAGGCAATTTTTCCTTAATCCAAATTGAAGTAATTAGCTTATAGGTCTTGGAATGAAATATGTCACCTCTTGCTTGAATCCGTCCTGTCTGAATTTTATCACTTGTTGGCGATTTATACCGTTTCAAATATGTAAGAAAAATTTTAGCATCTAAATGACGGAGATCATTTGTTAATGGTTGGGCTGTATGCAACGAACACGTACATTCAGAAACTAAGAGAAGTAGTTCCTCCACCTATTCAAAATGTTGTGGGAATCTGCAAGCAGATCACCATTCTCATCTTTCACTTAATTACTTCTGGGTTGGTAACCTCTCCTAAATTCATTTATTCCTCTATACAGGTCTCTGTTCTTGTTCTTATTGTTCTTTGGAAGACCATAAATTTTGTATTTCAGATATTCCTTCTTTTATTCCTGATATTCCTGCTGGTTTCGCGTCTTATATTGTTCAGATTTCCCTTGGACCCTGTAACCACTGCAATTTGTCTTGTTTCCTTCGATAGATTAATTCTGAGCATCCTTCATCAAACCCTGGCTTATGCTTCTTCAATTCATAATAACATAGGCTCACTTCGGCTGAAATTTTGATATTATCTCTAATGCTTTCCCAAGTTGTACCAATATACAACTCAGCGTGGAAGTTTTCCAAAGCTGCGTACCTATTTGGGATTTCAACAAAATACTGCTCTTTACCCTCTACCTCGTTTAATTTCCTGAGATTGAATTTCTCTATATGAAATCTGTGTGTTGATTGCTCACTGCCAGTCTTTCCCTAAATATTACTACCACCAGGTAGTTGTCAGTATCACAATTTGCTATCCTGAACAATCGAACATAGGATACACTTTAATACTGTCTCATGGATATCAGAATGTTATCAATCTTTTGTGAGTTTTTTTATGAGGAGATATCCAAACAAATTTATGAATTTTACATTGTAGAAACTTCGTACTTTTAACATATTTTTTGGTGTGGCAAGAGTTGTTACTCTATCTTCATTATCATTACTAATTTCGTGCGAACTCTTATTCCCAGTTGTTAGTTTGAAAATGACTTCCCTACCTACTTGAGCATTAAAATCTCACAACAAAATTTTCGTAACTAAATAACTAAATAAAATGTTTTAAATATCTGTTTATGCCTTCCAGAAAACAGATATCCATTATAAAGATTGGTGGTGTAATTAATAATAATTCGAAAAGATTCGGAACATTGCGGACACAAACAAACTCCGTGATTTTACTCCGCCAGCGAACTATACCGACCGAGCGACCGCCGCTTGTCGGAGAAGTTAGTGCCAATTTTAGAGGATTGATGGTGTCGCGTGATCAGCTCAACGAATCCCCACGGCTGTTAATTTCGGTTTCCTAGACCGGGGCCGCTACTTGTCCATTCAAATAGCTCCTCAATTATCCACACGAGGCTGAGGGGACCCCGTTCCAGACCCATTATTTCTAAAAGAACCGGTATCGTGGGGAATCGAACCCAGATCTCTGGAACTGTAGACAGGATCTCTGACTACTAAACCAGGGAGGCGGTCACATTCAACAAACTATGCTAATGTACCTCAGCGGCAATGGCTGGGGGGAAGCGCCCACTTTCCGAATTGAAGTCAGGAGTGAGATCTTGTGTCTCACGCCGGTAAATATGAAGATTACTTTTTCTGACATGTGACACAATGTAACGAGCACATCGTTACTAATGATTGATAGGAACGAACTGTCTCCATCTTCAGAGTAAAGGAAATTCTTCTATCCTGATTATGGATGGAGCACTTCTTTCCAAAGTGTTGGAACGATCCACTAGAACAAGAACGTCGCAGCTTCCCATTTCTAGAATATTATTTTTTTCCATGAATCTACCTTGAGTTACAAAATTAATCGGTCCAGTGTCTAAATTTTCTGACTTCTATTTCGGAGATATTCGGTTCTAATCTCGGCCGGGACATTGATTATCTTGACTTGGTTTTGCATATTTGTACTCCGTGCTTCCATCCATATATAGGAATAGCCTCTCATACTTGTATGTATTGTGCCGCGATTGCTTTCTTCCGCGTCCTTTGCAAATCATTCGCTACGTAATATCATTCAACCTTATGTAGGCAGAGCTGCTGACAGTGTGGTCACTGAGCCCTAAATAATTATGACGCTAATAAATTCCCTGAAATGTTTCTATGGATCTACCAGAATACACAGCGTCACATTATGAGAGGCGCTTTGCCGCCTGAATGGACTTGCTCGGTCACAAAAGAGGAAGCAAAAGGGAACGTGAAAATGTAAGGCGGAAAAGAGAGACAGAAGACATGAAGGAAGGAGAAAAAGCAAGAAAAATCACGGAGTATGTATAGCCTTACCTCCGTGCAGTTTCTTTCAAAAGTACCCGACGCATCATTCAGCAGCACATGCAGGCTACGTACTATATCCGTTCCCAAATTACAGACGCCATGCTCCAGAATATCACATTTGGAAACATGGATTTCTTTCGTGGCTCGTCCTAGTCAATCCACGAAATATCGATTTAGTACCAGAAAATATGTCACGGGCACTTCGTTCCACAGCCCTCCCGAATTAACAATACTATTACAGTTCATCATTCAATACAAAACTGCGTTTGTTTCTGATACAGTGTAGCTAGAGAGCCAGTGTGTATATGATTGCTTTGGAGGTTTCCAAACGCAAACGCTAAGAATCATTACTACTGTATGCAAGAACGTACTGTCGTTTGAAACTGATTGTTGAAAGTAAACTGCAATTTATTTACAGAAACTATTGTGAAGAAACGCTTTATTTGGGAGACAAGTCTTTGAAACTAAAAGAGTTATTTTGAAATACAAAGAAAAATAATAAGTACATAAGTATTTTCCTTCCAATTACATGTAATTTATATTAATGGAAAAGGTTTCCAAAACTGCAACATCTGACTTTCAAGCGACTCAGACTTGTGTCTCAGGAAAAGGGGATCTGAATATGAGACCTATATTTTTTGGGAAATAGCCTCGAAAATTAATTTATTCTTGACAAGCATGAGAACACAGTATTAGAAATACTTATACTTTGGATGTTCTATGTGTTGGGAACACACCGCGAGTACTGAGCCCCTAAACATTAAAGAGTACAGCTTTAGGACTTCAAGTAATGGACTTACGCCAGTCTTTTTGATCATAATAAATGTTCTTCATCTTCACTGAAATTCTGGGAATGAATGGAAAATCCACTTAATTCTGAATCTTTTTCATTATCAGAAAGATCCTTGTTTTCGATTCTGTTGTAACGTTGCCTCTGCTTTCTTTTAGTAAAGTCCTGTTTTCTAGCCACAGGTGTAGCATTTCCGTCTAATTCTCTGCGGAAATCAAACCGATTTTATTTTAAGTGTTGTTAACGCCGTTCTCACCTCTTGGTGTGGCCGCCACGTTGATGTTATTTACGGAGAGATTTCAAAATATGTAGTTGCTGTGGCATTAAATTGCCTGATATTCAAGCATAGTATTAGAGAAACCAGACAAGGTATCTAGAAGAACTGTAATTTTACTCACAGACAGCTCTTTGCGTTCTTATTCAGATAAAACCTTACATAACGAGTAACTTCGTAATTTGTAATTTAACGTAATGAGACAGGCGGGAAATGTAAGCTTATCCACATAGATTAGGCAAGAAACCATCCAAACTTTACAAGGGAAAATCACAAGGAGGCATGAGACTTACTTCGGAAGATAATTCAATGGTTTCTTAGGAGTTTTGAGGTATTCACGGCGATGACTATGAAGAAAGTCGTCTTCTGGGTTTAGGCGTCGTGTATTCTTCGTTTTAGACGACGTTTCGGAGGAACGTAACGCCTCCATCTTCAGAGCAGTTGAATGGTTTGGAATACAGAGAGCTCTCCGAAACGTAGGCTAAAACGAAAAATAAACGGCGCCTAAACCCAGAAGACGACTTTCTTCATTGTAATACATTTTGTCTATAAAAATGTGGAATTACTTCAGCAACTAAGTAACTATCAGCTTTTCAAGAAAGACTTTGAATTTTAGAATCTGCAGGCTCAGAATTACGAATTTACCATTATTCAAATCTCCTTGATTCCATCCACTCCTTATTGACTAACAGTTGCTCCTGATATACAAGAAAATTAATGCGGAAACACTTTGGCATAATTGAGGAATAAGAAAAACTTCCAATCATCGGAACGGCGCAAGAGTAACAAACTTTGATTCACTACAAGAAATTCATTCAATTTAACCCAACGTGATGCATGAGATCGTATTTTTCAAAGATGTGCACAGCCTTGGTCTGCCGCATGTCCTGAACAGGAGCTATGATCCACGCCGAGAGAAGAATGTCCGTCACTGCGCTGTCTGCAGCACACGGTATGAATCTCGGTGCTATTCTGACAGATCTCCTTTTGTGGTGCTCCCTTGACGTACCCCACGGCCACCTCTTTCCAAATTTGATGCCAGGGCTGTTTACGATCTTCCCATCTCAGCTGCTGATATTTTCAGTAGAAGAAGCATCCTTGAGTAAGAGAGTTATCAATAAATTAATTTGTGCGTTGCGTTATCTCACATGATTATAATACTCAAAGCATAAAGTGAGTGTACAAATGCTGTGTAATATCCGTCAATCTGTATATTTCATCACCAAACCTCTTACAAGATTTGGAACGAATTTGGTTTTGTAACCCAGGAGAGACGAAGTAACCTAATTGTATAGTCCGGATCCTCACAATTTCACATAAAGTTGATGACGAAATAGGGGAGGTTGAGGTCGAAGGGACATGGAGGAAAATAAGAAATTCGTACAAATAATAGTCGGAAATTCTGAATACTTTGAAAACTTCGGTGGAGATGAAAGAAAATAGGGCATACTAAAGTACTTGAGCTTAAATAAGGTAAGCAGGATTTGCGATTGTGGACTGGATCACTTTGGCTCAGCATACGGTCAAATACCGGGATATTGTAAATATTGATAAATTCCAGAATCAGTAAAATACGGAGAATTTCTTGCCTGGGTGAGTCAAGCTTCCAAAATTGCTCTCTTTTGTTAATCTATTGTAACGCTGCATATATAACTTAGAGTTGTCGAGCGAATGTAATCATATGTATTTTTTAGCAGCTCAAACGGCATCAAGTGCCTGAAGACAGTGTTCTTTACACTTATCGCCTTGAGAAACTTAGATCTCACATAACGAAAGCATGTGGTGAAGTTATTTAAAAAAAGATTCGAGACCCTTCTACTTAAGATATGCGAGCTGCTAAGATCACTGTTCCTCCTACTCACAAGGGCAATTGCACGGTTCCTGTATTTACGTGTATAATCTATATATCAGACCACATGGGGCAGTGTCACACTTTATAGTAACCGCATTGAGAACCTCACATCTCGCAGCTTAATCCTTGTCTACACCGGAACATTCTACATGGAACTAAATATACAAGCACACGTATACACAGTACCAATGCCATTTTTTTGGCGATACGCAACGGCATGGCGTACCGGCAAATTTATTGCCGTGACGTGTTAGATACAAGGTGGTTCAAATATGACTGGGACTGATTTAAAAAAACATAATTGCCAAACATTTACTTGCACATGTCAGTCTTCAACGTGCTCCCCTCCGGAGTCAACACAAATTTTCCAACGTTCTGGAAGCATCCTGATGCCCTTTTCAAAAAAGGCTTGTGGTTTGCGGCGTATCGATTCCCGAACAGTCTGGGTGACGGTGTCGTTGTCCACAAACCGCATGCCTTGCAAGTCTGATTTGAGCCTTCCGAACAGGAAGAAATCACTTGGAATCAAATCGGGACTGTACGGCGGATGTGTCAGAAGGTTCCATTTCAGTTTCCGGAGGGTTTCCACTGTTGGTTTGGCCGTATGGGGGCGTGAAGTTTCTTGAAGAAAGGCTACTCGCTTTCCACCTTTCATCCGCTTTTATCGGATCTTTTCCTTCGCGTCTGTTGCCTGGAGGTCTACGTAATAAACTGCATTGACTGTTCTGGCGTCTGTCAGAAAGTCTACATGGATAACACCCTGTCAGTCCCAGAAGAACGCTGCCATCACTTTTCCTGCCCAACGGCTCCTCCGCGTTCTCTTGGGTTTGGGAGAACTGGTATGCCGCCACTCGCATGATGACTCCTGTGACTCAGGAATGATATAATGCACCCATGTTTCATCAGTGGTCACTATAGACTTAAAAAATGCATCACCTTCGTCTTCAATCTGCTGTAGGAGACGACTGGAAGCTTGCATGAGCACCATTTCTTCACGTCCGTCAAACTGCCTGGTACCCACAGTGCATTTACCTTGCGATAGTGTAGGTGGTATTTCACGGTGTCTTCTGCATACCAACACTGATGGACAAATTTGCTCCAAGTTCCTTGATAGTAATTCGCCTATTCTCACGAATAAGCTCATCTGCACGATCAATATTTGGCTCGGTGACGAATGTTCGCGGCCAACGATCATGCGGTTCATTCTCCACGCGCTCTCTGCCCTCTCTGAAGCACCTACACCACTCAAACACACCGGTCCATGAGAGACACTCTTCCCCATACTGTTGCTGAAGTCTGTGGTGAATTTCAGAGGACGGGACGTTTTCTCCAACGAGAAATTTGATCACAATGCGTTGTTCCACCTTCCGCGGTACCTTCTGTAAGCTCCTCACTCTAGCAACTTCAAGACAGGACTGAACAGGTTCTAACCCGAACAGGAGGGAGGGTGGAGGTTGTGGTTTTACTCTCTCAAGGTCGCACAGCTGCTGCGCAGTGCGGCTTCTTTGCACACAAGTCAGTCCCGGTCATATTTGATCCACCTTGGTGGAGAGGGGTCTACCACCGTCGTCATTAGAAAAATTGTGATCATAAGGAAACAGAAGTGCATAAGGCTGCTATAAAACTGATTGAAGAAGCTGAGAATGAGGCCATTGAAAATCTGTGTTAAGAGTGTAATGCTAACGCGATTCATGTAACAGGCCGTGTAGACCCATAGGGTTATGAGAAGTCGAGGCTCCCACATCTCCTAGAAGAGGTATGTCCAACTTCAAACAGGTCTTGATAGATATTTTGTGTCAAAACTGCCAGTTATCTACCACCCCCTCCTATCATCGTATCTCGCTTTAAGCAAAAATATTGGTAAAAATAACACGACACATGATGTTTGTTGTAAGAGCAACTAGTAACAGGACTGTCTCTCTGATGTCTGTAGATTCATCCAGTTGAAGGGGAAAGCAACACAATTTGAAACATCTTTCAACAACTGTTCAGTTATATTTTCATACATCATTTCTATTCACCTCACAATGTTGTTTCTTGATAATTAAATATCTTAAATAGTAGCTATGATCTTTTTCCCATTTTGAAATCCTTCAAAAATTGTCAGCTATTTCAAGAAAACACTCTATTACAAATTAACCTTCAGTGAAAAGTTTGCATTTTTAACTATCAGATTGCTGAAGTTGAAGGATGATTTGGTTGCATTGTTACAAAGTGACCCTGGTTTCTTCATCAATTTTTGTTGAGAGGCTAATTTCGATTTAAGTTCTTTGAGCTTAAGTTTACCAATTTCACTTTTGGGTGGAAAATTAGCATCGTACGTTTGGCTATGGAGAGCATTATAATGACGTTCCAGATTACCCTTTTTGGCAAGGATACTGAGGCGTTGAATTTTCCAATATACTGAGGTAACTGTTTTATCTGACACACGCACACAGACCCTTTCGAAATTAATAAAATAACGTGGGCAGAGCACCTATTGTTCTTTTGATTACATTGAGATTGTGGGGACATCCAACATAGCACGCTGTTTCCACAGGTCTTTTAGACAACATTCACTCCTTAGTGAATAGCGCATTGCCGGACGTTTCATTCATATTTATACAAGCATGCACTGCAAATTTCCGTTCCTCATTTTAACTAGCCAATCAGCGCTCTGCTCCTCAAATGCAAGTCTCGCTCGGCCCACCGAGCATGGTATAAAAGGCGGAGCCCAAAATTCGCAAGGACAGATCAGGATCAGGAGGTCAAGATCAGGTAAGATCAGATCAGGATTTTTGATCAATTGAGGAGACGGCATTGGTGTCGAGCGATTACGTGGTTCATTACTGCTGGAGAGGAGTTGTGATCACAAGCTTACCGAAGGAGTTTCTTCGAGCTGTCTCCAGTGATTATTGAGTTGGAGTGTGTTCGTCTGCAGCTTACTATCTGTAATAGTTAGAATAGTGCGCAAGAACTACACTGTGAGTGGTGTGTCTAGTACATCGGAGGTGGGGCCGACCCGTCTGCAACGAACTATCAAGCAGGCGAAATTACGGAACCGACCTAATGCGAAACGCGGTGGACATCAATGGTGACTTCCTTTGAGAGGAACCACGAAAACTTAAGATCTAATAACCATGACTGCCAGGAGGAAATCGAACTGCTGGCCTAAGGCCTGCAAACAATAGGGCAGTTTATCCAGAGATCGCCCTCCATGAATGAAAACGGGGGAGTATGGAATAAAATCATAACAAAATCCGAGGCTGAAAGAACAGTGCTCTGTAATCATCTCGACGATAAGACTCTCTTTACAGATATGCTGCCCCTGTACGCTTCCATCCACAGGGAGATGCGAGAGTCGCTCCTACTGGAGCAAGAAGGAGAATCAGCTGAGGAATTTCGAGAACAAAGAAGGCGTAAACGGAACCCCTCAGAGGAGCAGAATAAGAAGCCAAAGCTGTCACCTAGCCCAAGGGACCCCAGGATAAAATACCAGGTTGAAGTGCCAACAAAAACTTCTTTGCGACTTTCAGGACAACAGAAATTGACGTAGCGGAGGAGACATCGGACAAAGAAGAGCAGCCATCTTGCAACAGGTCAGGTAAGCCTCCTCCCATTGTCCTAACCTCTGCAACTAACCTGATACAGTTGCAGAGGAATATCAAAGGCATTGTTAACGGCAGTTTTGAGTTCCGCAACACAAGAAGTGGGACCAGAATTGTCACAAAGGAATGGCGGACTTTTCAGCCATAAAGAAATCCCTTGAGGACAGCAATCTGGCTTACGTTTACTATTTTCCAAAATCAGAAAAACCCATTGAAGCTGTCATCCGTCACCTCCCCAAAAATACTCCAGCGGAAGATATCTCTGACGGTCTGGTGAGTCTGGGTTTTGACGTTATTATCGTCAAACAAATGACAACCAGTCGTCTGACGACTCCGGAAGGAACAAGGTCCAGCAATTTTCACCTGTTCCTAGTGACCCTCCCAAGAACCGAAAAGTCCCAGGAGCTCTTCCGGTTAACAAACCTCTGCCACATTGCCATCAGGATAGAGGCATACAAAGCGCAAAACGGGCTTACAGAATGTTACAACTGTCAATAGTTCGGCCACGTTTGGGCTAACTGCAAACAGCTCCCACGTTGTTTACGGTGCGGAGGTGGCCACTTACACAAGGAGTGCCCAGAAAAGTAGAACTCTGCCTCCATCCCAGTATGCTGCAACTGCCGATTGGCGGAGGGAGAAAAGCCACATCCCGCCAATTATCGGGGTTACAAGGATGCCAAGGAAGAACAACAGAGAAGGAAGTTTCAGAGAGCGTCCAAAACTACGGGGAGGAGTTCTCTTCAGCCATCGTCACTCCAGGTGTCTCCTTCGTGGGCGCACTCCGAGGCAGTACAGCAGAGCAGCAACAGCGCCCTCAGTAAAGCCATGTACCGGTGGCTTCAGCCACAACAAAGAAGCAGATTGTACCGGCCCCTGCACTGCAGAAAGAAACAGGTCAGTCAGTCGGGCTACTCATGTAAACGGTCATTCTCTCGACAATATGTTGAGAGTAGTGACAGTAGTGCAGCAGATTATGATAGAGGTCAGTGGTGCAGTGTCCGAGGAGAACAAAATAATGGCCATTACCATAATTGTTCTAAACGTTATGAAACAAAATGGCCACTAGAATACATAGGCCCCTCAAAGTCATAGCATTTAATGCGAACGGCATTGGGAGGCAGCTCTATGAGCTCAATAAACAGCTGCAGGACCTACACGTAGATGTGGCCCTGTTTTCAGAAACACATCTGAAACCTTATTCCAAATTACCACTTTTATAGGATCGACCGCCACTCGGGCAGAAAAGGCGGAACTACCGTTGCAGTAAGAAAAGACATTGCCCATAACCATGTAGACCTAACACCCCTTGTTTCAGTAGAAGCGACAGGGTTCTGCATACCAATTGGTAATAGCGAAGTGCTGCTTGCAGCTGTTTATAAATCTCCGGGTAAAGCCTGGATTGATCTTGACATCACTGAGCTCTTAAGCTTTAGACCTAAGAATATTTTGGCAGGTGATCTGAATGCTAAGCACCCATTTTGGAATAGCAGAGTTTCAATTCCCTCAGACATGAAACTCGTTGATTTATTTGATAAGAGTGATTTCGAAATCTCAGCGCCACAGTGCACCACTCATTATTCCCCTACGGGAAATGGTGAAGTGCCTGATATTGTTGTTCACAAAAATATCAGATGGCCTGATGTCATCGTCTCTGATATTTTGGATTCAGATCACCTACCAATAGTATTCCACATACTGGGTCACGTTAAATTAAGAATCTTTCGGAACCCTTTGAAAAATTTACAGATTAGGAACGGTTTCAAAGCCCCGCCTCTGAGTTAATATCACTTAAACTAGAAATTAATTCGGGGGTAGAAGCCGATAAAGCGGCATGCGACTTTGCAGCCTCTATTGCTTCGGCATATAGATTGTCGACAAGTAAAGTTACACCTTCGGATATAAACAACGATCTACCTGGTCTAATTCGTTTTATAAAATACAAGCAGAGGTTAAGAACATTGTGGCAAAAAAAACAGGGATCCAGAGTGAAGAACGGCAGTCAATTGGATCACCAAATCGATCAGACGAATGACCCGAAAAGGGCACTTGAACGGTGGGAAACTAAAATATGTAACGCTGAATTCACACCTCAGGGTATATGGCCCATTGCGAAATCTCACTTAAAGAGAGACGGACCAAGGGCACCAACTGCTATTCATAGTTCTTCTGCCCTTAAATTTCACACTTCTGATAAAGCCAACGAAATTGCCGACTGTTTGGAAATACACTTCACCCCGCATGATCTGTGCTATTATAACCATGAACGGCGGGTGGAGGCTAGAGTACAAGCTCTGCTAGAGACCGTAGACGAAAACCCCCCTCAAAGGAACAGGTCATGTGACGTACAGAAATTAATAAATTCTCTGAAATAAAAAAGGGCATGTGGAATTGACGGCATCCCAAATGAATGCCTCAGGCACCTTCCAAAGCGACCACTGGTTCATCCAACCCATTTATTTAATCATTACTTTCGGCTCTCTCGTTTGCCAAGTACTTGGAAGGAAGCAAAGTAATAACTTTACCCAACCCCAGTAAAGACCCGAAATTCCCTCAAAATTTAGGTCCAATCAGCCTCCTGTCCACGACAGGAAAATTATTCGGAAAAGCAATTTTGCTTTTCCTCCAAAGACATATTGAAGAAAGGGGCCTGCTCAACGCAAGCCAGTTTGGTTTTCGTGCACGTCACAGCACGACATTGAAATGTATGAGGCTGACGGACCACGTGACCCTTAATTTCAACAATAAAATGTCTAC
>NW_019718625.1:0-7723 GCF_002891405.2 Cryptotermes secundus | reverse complement strand
AAAAAAAACAGGGATCCAGAGTGAAGAACGGCAGTCAATTGGATCACCAAATCGATCAGACGAATGACCCGAAAAGGGCACTTGAACGGTGGGAAACTAAAATATGTAACGCTGAATTCACACCTCAGGGTATATGGCCCATTGCGAAATCTCACTTAAAGAGAGACGGACCAAGGGCACCAACTGCTATTCATAGTTCTTCTGCCCTTAAATTTCACACTTCTGATAAAGCCAACGAAATTGCCGACTGTTTGGAAATACACTTCACCCCGCATGATCTGTGCTATTATAACCATGAACGGCGGGTGGAGGCTAGAGTACAAGCTCTGCTAGAGACCGTAGACGAAAACCCCCCTCAAAGGAACAGGTCATGTGACGTACAGAAATTAATAAATTCTCTGAAATAAAAAAGGGCATGTGGAATTGACGGCATCCCAAATGAATGCCTCAGGCACCTTCCAAAGCGACCACTGGTTCATCCAACCCATTTATTTAATCATTACTTTCGGCTCTCTCGTTTGCCAAGTACTTGGAAGGAAGCAAAGTAATAACTTTACCCAACCCCAGTAAAGACCCGAAATTCCCTCAAAATTTAGGTCCAATCAGCCTCCTGTCCACGACAGGAAAATTATTCGGAAAAGCAATTTTGCTTTTCCTCCAAAGACATATTGAAGAAAGGGGCCTGCTCAACGCAAGCCAGTTTGGTTTTCGTGCACGTCACAGCACGACATTGAAATGTATGAGGCTGACGGACCACGTGACCCTTAATTTCAACAATAAAATGTCTACAGCGGCGGTGTTCTTGGACAACGAAAAAGCCTTTGATACCACGTGGCACTCTGGATTGCTGTATAAATTATCAAAATTGCAATCCTCGAACAGTTTGACCAAACTTATTGGGTCCTTTCTTTCTAAACGTAAATTCAGGGTCTCGGTTGAAGGCGAAATGTCAACGCCAAGAGAAATGTTAGCAGGGGTGCCACAAGGTTCTGTCATTTCCCCTACGCTTTACAATTTCTATATAAATGATGCCCCCCCCCCAAACACATGGTGTTCACCTGGCCCTCATTGCGGAAGACATCCATCTATATACGACAGATCGCAAGGAGGGTTTTATTGTTAGAAAACTCCAGCGCGGTCTCAGCTCAATGGAGACCTGGTGTGAGCGTTGGAATATCAAAATTAATTAAGATAAGACTCGGGGGAGTCTACTTCTCTCGTTGTCGTCGACCGCCTGATTCTTGTCTTACTCTAAATGGAAGAAATATTCCATTTGTAAATAGTACAAAATATCTAGAAGTTTCAAGTGGTTGTCATTTCAAAAATTGACGATCCCACAAGCTCATCTCCAAACTCTATATTTGTTTAGTGCACAGCAAAGCGACAAATCTCCACTAACAGCTAATATAATAATACGTCTCAAATGTTAGTTCAAAGTACGGGGATTCGCAGTTGACTAGAGGGAGGGAACGAAGTGAATCGCACGTCCTGTCGATCACTCTTGCATTAGAACACACGCGGCTGACGACGAGTGATGAAATAAGAGTTCACGTGATAAGGATAGAGTAGGGACTTACCTCAGTTCACTTAACACAAGTGTAAAGCAATTTTCACGTCAGCTACATAAGACCAGAAAAATAGGAATAACTAATACGTATTTCCCTTTCAAAATCTGAATATAATCATAATATATTGCAAGTGATCTTATATGTTTTTCTCGTATAATTGCCTTATAGGCCTATCAGATCGACCGATCGATCGCTTGTCCTAGACAATCGGCTCAAAATTGATGGTGAGGTTGTCAGTCTTACGCGCCGGCTGCAATTTACCCCTCAGAAAGGTTTTTGGTATTTATTTCGGTTAGAGGCTGAGTCAACCGAGAGCCATATTGTGGTTAGAAGGATTAGGTAAACGGATTAAATGCAATGTCCTGGAATAGGACCCGCGACCTTCCAGCTTGTAACACAGTGCATCAACTGACTAAGATACCGCGTGCCCTCTTTAAAAGTGCACCTTGAAGGAAAAAGTAAGAAATGCAGAATTTTTGCTCCGCTTTATAGGGTGGACAAATAATATCAGTCTTTTCATATTGTTCAGTCTTAAATCGACGCAAAAGAAATAGATGGGGTTGACATAATCGTATTCTTTATTCAACTAGCGCTTGCATTAACATCTTGAATCAATTGTGTGAGTAGATTAGATAAAAAATAGCTAAGAAATTTTGTTCTAGCACAGGAAAGTTCCATTGATAACTAATGGATCCATCACGCTAAGTAAAATATCCACTGTAATTGTGTGACTTCGAATTTAGATGTTGCAGAGTTGAATGTGTTCTGTGGTAAATTTGTCTTTTCGGACTTGACCGAAATCGTGTCACCGCAAAGGGACTTTCGATGCTTTTCTCGTTTCTATTTAGTCATAGAGAATTGCGGATAACTATTAAAAATTTCAGTTTGTGTCGAATTTGATGGTGGAGCTGCTACGATGTATAGCAAATGTGGGGTGATCAAAATAATGAAGGAAAACGTCCCTTTTTTAATTGTGTGTTCCTGCGCTAAACACAGATGAGAACTATGAGATGTTGGTACAGTGAAATCAGCAAAGAGGGTCATACTGAAAGTCATGAGCAACAATTTCTTGTAAAGTAATATGCTTTATTATTGACAAACCAAATACACCACCTCAACCTACAGACCTTTCTTTGTTTTTCCACATAACCGCCGCTTCTTTGTACACATTTCTACCAGCGTTCTGGGAGTTTGAAAATTCCCCTTCTCTAAAATTCCGTTCCAGCCATCCGAAGACACTGACTTACTGCTTACTGAATTGCTTCGCTAGTCTCAATACCTTGTCAATGTAGCTGATCCTTCAAAAATCCGAAGAGATTGAAGTTGGAGGATGCCAGATCAAACCTATAGGAGGGGTGTGGAAGAACTTCCCACCCCATCTTTGCAATTGCTTCCAATGTGAGGCGAGCGGCGTGGGGGCGAAAGTTGTCATGCAGGATGATGATGTTTCGTCCCGGCCGTTTATCGCGCAATGCACGACGGAGCTTGTGCAGCGTCTGGACATAACGAACAGCATTGATGGTTTGCCCAGGTTCCAGGAATTCGGCCAGAATAAACCCCTCTGCATCCCAGAAGACTGTGCCCATCACCTTTGAAACTGATGGCACTGTCTTTGCCTTCTTTTTTGATGGAGAATATAAATGGTGCCATTCCATATTCTACCGTTTCGTTTCAGCCTCGAGATGGTGAAACCAGATTTCGTCACCTGTCACGATAGAGAGCAAAAAATCATCGCCTTTGTGTCGATATCTCTGCATCAGTTCTTAGGTAATGGCTTTCCGCTGACCTTTGTGGTCTTCGGTCAATAACGGTGGGACCCAACGAGCACAAACTTTCCTATAGCCCAAGCATTCAATCATATCAGGTACTGCACTGTGCCTATTCCGAGTTTTCGGGCTATTGTGTCCACAGTCACACGCCTGCAATCTTGAATGATTTCATCCACCCTTTCCTTGTTGCGTTCAGTTGAGGCTGTTCGAGGACGACCGCTCCAAGACTCATCTTCGATGCTAGTGTTCCCATCTATAAAATGTTTCACCCATTTTCGAACACTGCTCGCACCCATGCTCACACTTCCATAAGCACGCCGAAATCTCTGGTGAAATTCTGAAGCATGGATTTCCTCTTTCACAAGAAATTCGATGAGAGCACGCTGGCAAAACGACATATCTTTGTCTGTCATTTTGTTAGAGTGATACTGGTCATGTGATGCAAGCTGTTGACTTCACGAGACACTTAAGGTTAACACAACAGCTGGTTCCATCTACCACCATACTCTCTTTCGTCTGCTCTTCCCAGGTTGCATGCAAAAAACAAAGTTGCTCATGTCTTTCGGTACGATCTAAGTATTTAAAGCAGTTAAATATAAACTTTATCAGAAGGAACATCACGGCTACAAGATTGGAAAATGGAACGTAATGACCTTTAATCAAGCAGGCAAATTGGAGAATTTGAAAACGAAAATGCAGAAGAATGAGGTGTCTGTTTTAGGTGTCAGAGAAGTGCGGTGTAAAGGACAAGGTAAAATAAGAAGTGGAGATTATACAGTGTATTATTCTGGAGGTGAACGGGCTGAAAGAGGTGTGGCAATAGTGGTGCATAAAAGTGTAGTGAGGAGTGTTGTTAAGAAGATTGTTTGTGACGACAGAATTGTTGCTCTGAAGTTAAAGGCGCAACTGGCAGATATACTGATTATGCAAGTGTACATGCCAACATCAGAGTATGAAGATGAAGAAGTAGAAAAATTGTATGACACAATTGAAGAAATTCTTCAGGAAGATGGAAGAGGTGACACAAACAGCATCATATTAGGAGACTAGAATAGCACTTTTGAAGGTGAATCATATCAGAATATTGTTGGATCACATGGACTAGGAAGACGGAATCACAGGGGTCAAATGCTTATTGACTTTTGTGAAAGAAATGGACTGATTGTCACCCACACTTGGTTCAGGAAGCCAAAGAGAAGACTTTACACATGGAAGGCACTTGGGGATTAGAGGCGGCATCAGCTGGACTACATCCTTGTGAAATATCGATTCAGAAACAGTGTGAAGGATGTGGAGACGCTGCCTGGGGCAGATATTGACTCTGACCACAACATACCGGTTGCCAAGTTTTGAATCAGGTTGAAGAAAATTATAAGATTCCAAAAGCGCAGACCTAGATGGGATTTAGAGAAGTTATGTGCTCACAGACAAAGCGTGCAGGAGACCCTAGAAGAGAAACTCACTGCAATTGAAAGTGAAAGCGGAAATGATGAAGTGCAGTGGAACAATATAAAAGAATGCATGTTAGATACTATAAGCGAATTGGTTGGTAAAGTTGAGAAGATAGCAAGAAAACCATGGGTTACACAGGAGATGATGAGTAAAATAGAGGAGCGAAGGAAATGGAAGAATGTAAACAATGAAGAAGGCAGGAGGAAATAAAGGAGACTGACGAATGTATTGAAAAGATTCACGGACAGGTCTAAAAAGGAATATCTTGAGAATATATGTAATGAGATTATAGACTTCCAAAGAACAGGACGTTATGATTTAATGTACATGAAGACAAAAGAAGTAGGATGGAAAGAGAAGCATGGGATTCAAAATATTGGCATCGAAGGCTCCCAGGGGAATAGAATAGTAGATCAGAGCACGTGCTGAAAATTTGGGAAAATTATATTACAGAAATATATGATCGACTTAATCGGCCAGAAACTTTGGAAGTGGAACTAGAAGAAGTAGATACAGACGAGAAAGGACCATAAATTTTAAAAAGTGAGGTAGAAAAAGCTATCAAGGACATGATGAATGGAAAGTCTACAGGAGATGATGATATACCTGGAGATGTGCTTAATTTACTGGGAGAAGGTGGCTTGAAGACACTGACAAAACCAATAAACACCATATATGAAAGTGTGTAGTGGCCCAAGGGCGTTACAAAAGTGACAATGATTGCCTGTAAGAAAAAGTCAAAAGCTACAAAATGCAGCGACCATCGCACAATAAGCCTTATTACACATACAGCAAAGATACTTAAAAGAAGAATCGAAAGGAAAATAGAGGTTCTACNTGGATGTGCTTAGGGGCTTCAAAATAGGAGGGCAAATTATTCAAACTGTGAAATATGCATATGACCTTGTGTTAATGGCTAAGGAAGAAACTGTGCTACAATGCATGATCGATACACTAATCGAAATTGGAAGGTGCTATGGCATGGAAATGAATGTGGAGAAAACAAAAGTAATTAAAATTTCGAGACAACCAACCCCAGTCACAAGAAAGATGGACCAAAAACAACTGGAGAATGTGAAATGTTTTAAATATTTGGGTAGCTTGTCAACAGATGATGGAAGGTGTACTTGTGAAACTAAATCTAGGATTGCCATGGCAAAAGCTGCATTTAACAAGAAGAAAATCTTTTTACCAGAAAATTGGACTTAAATTTGAGAAAGAAATTAGTGAAATGCTACATTTGGAGCATGGCTTTGTATGGGGCTGAAACTTGGACACTTAGGTCAGTAGATCAGAAACACCTGGAAATCTTCGAAATGTGGCGTTGGAGAAGGATGGAGAAGATCAGTTGGACCTATTATGTGAGAAATGAAGAAGTGTTATTTAGAGTCAGTGAGCAGAGGAATATCCTACACGAAATAAGAAAACGGAAGGCTAATTGGAATGGTCAAATCTTACGCGGTAACTGCCTTCTAAAAGAAGTTATTGAAGGAAGGATAGAGGAGCGGATAGAAGTTGCCAGAATACGAGGAAGAAGACGTTAGAACATGCTGGATGACCCTGGAGACAAAAGAGGATATTTTCATTTAAAGGAGAAAGCACTAGATAGCATCAAGTAGAGGAACTGTTTTGGAAGATACTGTGGACCTGTCGTCTTGACAGATTACCGATGAATGAATGAATATAAACGTTATGGTTTGTATAATGCGTCACTTCAATGTGCCATAGAACTGGAAGTGTGCGTAAACTTCACATAGAACTATTAAAAATTAGCCGAATTGTAAGCATGTGTCGTGTAGCACCGAGTTTCCGGCGATTTTAAGCTTTGGAAAAGGAAAATGTTGCATTAGTTCACTATTTTCAAGAAGCTAAAAACGATTGAAGTAGGGGAAATAACGGAGATACCCATATGAAGGACTACAGAAAAATAACAAAAATAAATTACATATTGTCACATGTTGGCTGCTTAAGGCCACAAATAACCTCACGCCGGTCTTGGATCTAGTGAATTTTTTTCACACTTTTATCGACACTTACACAATTTACAATTTCAGTGTTCCAATCACTTCCAGACTTCAACTGCCTTCGGTGGCTGCTATATTTTAACTCACTTCGGCAGCTGTTATATTTCAACTGATCTTCCTCAAAGTCAAAGTCACATTGCCACTGACGGACAGTCAGTCAGTAAGTCATGTTGTCGAGCCCCATCTGGGACTCATGATCAGATATTTGTTACTGTTTGACACTTATGGTTTTACTTTTGTGAAGCGCCCTCTCTGACGAGAAGACGGGTCTGCTTTTGTATATGCTGCTAGCCCTTGCTAGCGCAGTCTTTCTAGGGTCCGAGTTCCTTGGGACTCTTGACCAATATTACTGTCTCAAATTTGAGACTTCCATTTCCGTCGCCTTATACGACTCGCAGATCACGGTGGAGGTATTCGACCCCACCTCCACATAGTCAGAGTCAGATTTACTTTACGACTGGCGGTTTACCGCCAATCAGTTAGTATTGGCGTCAGGTACCTTGAGGCCCACCACCAGAATTTTTTTCTTTTTCCAACTGAACTCTTGCGGTAATAGTCCTTATTTCATATCTCCTCTGTCGAGAAGATGGGTCTGTCTCTTATGAATACACTCGACCTTTTCGTCAAGTGTATGTTTCGCACAATAATATCTTATCGAAAACTCTTCATTTTGCTTCACACACAAGTCCTCTGTCAGTACAGGCTTTACAGAGCAGATCATGCATAACTTACACATCTTATGCTTCAATGAAAACTTAGTAATTTCAAGGGTCATAAGCTTGACCACCCCCAAGTTTTAGCTTCTTATATTTTGTGTGTCTGGCTTCACCTTGTTCTATACCGCGCACATGTTCATTATCATGAATTTGTATGACTTCTGCTTGTTGTCTGCACAATTTTATTGTATAAT
>NW_019718624.1:139996-233676 GCF_002891405.2 Cryptotermes secundus | reverse complement strand
CAGCTCACACGAGTTACTGCTGAATATTTAACACATCACACTTCTTTTACACCCCGACATTTTGCTAACGCACTTGGAAGATTGATACAAAGAGAATAAATGGGGCGGTGTATTTGTCCTTGAAACTTTCCACAAATCCTTGTATTCTTTCACCCCTGCCCTAGAACATTGTGTTAGCATAACGGGACCAAAAAATGCAGAGCTCGGTTCACACTAGTGCGAAAATAGTGTTACAACTCGCCATGTGAAACTAAAGTGAATTACTATTAAAAAAACACATAAGCCTCAAAAAGGACCTAGTTAAGCCGCAAACCGGTTTATCTGGCCCTGGATAATCGGGAGTTGAGTGTACTTCGATTTCCCCTGCGAATCTTCGTTCCACCAACTGCTCTACAATCACCATCATCTAGGATTGGTACAATAAGCTACAACTAGCCAAAGTACCAAATGGCCTCTCACTCCAATAAAAATAATAATAAAAGAATCCTGTCCACACCCTGCCCCCTTGGCCCCATTTCTCCCAACATCCATCTAAATATTCTATTTGTATCCCCAACAGATCCTTCAATTTATCCTACAAAAATACCCTTTGTATTCCTATCTTGTCACTGACATGCCCTTGGTTCTTTACTATTGTTATCTTCAAGTAATTAAATTTCAATCGAGAATTGTGTGGGAAATTGTTTTCTAACACACATTTGTGTTTGTGTGTAGGTAAGAATGAAGAGGCATTGCTTTATAATTGACTTGCAAAGTTCAGGTTATCCACCTCAGTGTGAAACTCTGAGAAGCAGAATCAATATCAGGATCGAAAGTGGGTAGAACTATTTATGTAATTTCTTTACTTATTTCATTTTCATTACATTGCTATTCACTTTTGTTGTTACAGGTGTATTCCTTTCGTTACTTTTGCCACATAATCCTACCTGTACTGAACTAGTGAACATTAACACAAGATTTTCAATGGTAAGTGCATTTCTTTAAGATATATTATTAATCTTTGCCATATAAACCTTTCCATTACTGAACTGGAATATGAATAGATACCAGATTGTCAGTATTCATTACTTTTTTGTAAGATATGTTTTTTTTTATTTATTGCTAGTGGGGTGGGGTGGGACTAAGTCCCTTGTACAATGGCAACTTCTGGCCTTTTGTACCAGCCCCAGATGATGGGTGAGGGTGATTGTGGAGCAATTGGTGAAATGAAGATTGGCAGGGGAAACCGAAGTACTCAGAGAAAACCTGCTCCAGCACCACTTTGTCCACCACAAATCCCACTTGACCAGACCAGACTTTTCTTGGAATAATTCTCTTTCTTGAATGAACCTTGTAGAAGAAGCCATAGGAGTTATTCATAAAATTCTTTTGATCGCCCTTTAATGCACAAGTGCCTCTTTTGTTATGTTGGATGCAAGAATTCCACAACAAGAGGAGGTAAACTGAGCTACTTCTTTCATCCTAATTGCCAGTTATTGCATATACTAATATATATATATATATATATATATATATATATATATACATACGCCACCTTCTGGGGATTCCCACAGTACACTGAAAACTGTGAAACATGCTGCAAGAATCCCTTGAAGATGGCATATATAGGCGAAAAATTGTTGAAAATATAGTTTATGGTGAACAGTAAAGGTTTGTCATGTATTTATTTTATTTGACAGAGGATGATGAAAACTAATAGTAGCCTTTTGGGTTTGCTTTGCAGGGAGGACAGTGAGAGGCACTGGAGTTGACGCACTGGAGAGGACGTGTGCAGTGGCGTGCAGTCTTATTTCCTATGAGATAGTGTGCAAAGGTATCTTGAAATTTTGCCAACAACTCTTCTGAAGCAGCATGCTGCATTCCTTTTCTGTGAACCCTTCCATCTCACTCCACTCTTTCCTCAAAATAACAACACACTTTTTTTCCATTTTCTTCTCCTTTATTTTTTTCTCTTGCAAAGTACATTCTACCTTCCTTCAATTCAATGGTCTTAGTAACATGCATTCTTAGATGGTGTATACAATGTACAATGATTGTGAAAATAAAGAGAGAAATTGAAATGAGTGATGACAATACTGAAGTTGGGTGTAATGTGAGTTGATGAAGAGGAGGGGGGGGGTGTATGACTGATTATATCATGCTGGGAAGAACTAAAGTCCCTCTTGCGCACTATCTCTTAGAAAATAAAATTCTGTGGGACCCCAGACATATCCTCTCCAGCATGGAGACCTCTATAAGTCTCCTTGTGTTCTCCCAAACCTGTGAACAAACAAGACAAAATCAGAATTGTTACATTTTGCGCAGAAACTTAACTGCCCCCACATCTTAAGTTACATGTACTCCATACAATGAGATTCTAGTGAGCACAAGTAACTTAGAGGGTGGTGGTAGTAATTTGCTCTGCCAAGAATCACAAATTAAAATTCTCCTGCAAACTGCATCATGTTGATGCCACTCCTGCTGTTGGTTTCAAAATCTGGTTTGATAACGTGCCTCTTACACAAGACTCACCTTCGCTACAGGGCCACCTTGTGACTGATGTGCAATGGCTGTGTCAGGAGAAGGAATCTTGGCTGCTCCTTCTTTGGTAAGTCCAGCTTCTCACAGGTGACATGCTAGAGGTATGTTAGAAATTGCTGGAAGCTCCTTGCTTGCTTCACACCAGACAGCATCCTTCACCATGGAGAATGGGCTTTTTTCAGTAGTGTCACCCTATACCAGAAACTAAGAATAAAGAATATGTAAACAACACTCAGTTTGAGGACTTCTACCAGACTGCAAGGCGTTACATTCCAGAATATAGTACTCTTCATATCCCAGAAGACAGGACCCATAAAAATATATTTTGTATGTCTCCTGCAATAAAATCCAAAGTATTAGCAAGGAGACCACATTATGGTCTGCCAGCCTAAGTGCAAGCATAATTTAAAGACAATGGTATGGTCAGCTGGGCTCTTAAAGGCTAACACACATTAACGTAACCTAGTGCTTTTAGTTACTCATATTTGATTTTAAAATGTTATCTGTGTTGTTTGTTGACTGTTTCTGTGTTGCTTTCTTGTTGTCCACGCCGTCCATGCTTCCTATATCCAATACCTGATATTCAAATGTTCTCTTTCTTACTGATGAGACACTGGTGATGAAATCGTGGATGTATGTCATTAATGACAGAGGAAATACCGTATTTACGCATGTATAGGCCGTGTGCGTGTATAGGCCGCAGCACAATTTTCAGACAGAAATTATAGAAAAAACAATTTTCTTGGAATATTATTTCAGGAGTAGAAATTATTACTATTACTGTATTACTAATTATGAATATAATTTTTTTTAAATGAAGCGTGAGTTCGAATATAAGCCGCACCCCAGTTTTCCTCTTGAATTTTTGGCAAAAAATGTGCGGCCTATACATGCGTAAATACGGTATTGTTAAAATGCCTTTTCAAAACAACCTTGGACTATTTATCATATCAGTCACATGATACTGTAACAGATTTGATCTAAGCAATGTCAGGCAACAGCTCAGTAAACACTTCCCAACATGTAAAAATGCAGGGGAAACTGTGTTTTCTATGTGGTCTGCGCCACACAACGACAGGAACTGGGTTTTCTGGGACTAGTTGCTAGGTAATGCAACGGTTCTTACAATAGCAGAGGTATTTTCTCTGTGGTCAATGCCATGGTTATATAACGAAGTTCCAAAATAGGTTACGACAGATCATTATGTTAAACATTAATGTTAAAAATTATTAACATATTACATATACACAGTAAGACATATGAAGCACAGGACTCAAATATATGGATGTTATGATGAGACAAAAAATAAATAATGTTCTAAAAAACACAAGTGTGCATTCTGTATTTGAAAAAGATAACAATATCACAGTGGTTTCAATGTTAAGTAAACAAAGTTCTTGTCAGTGGAGACGGTATAATTCACTGGAGATGTCTTTTGTGCAGAAGCAGGTCTTCATTAATTTGTTAATAACTGTGCTAAAGTAATGAATCAAGCTGTTACAAAATGATACTTCTCGAACATAAGAGGAATGAATTATTTTATTGGAACCCCACTTCCTTCTGACCAGGAATGAGAGTCACTCTGTGTTTGTTTTGATGCATGAAGTTTCCTTAGCACAACATTAAGATCAATTTGATTTCAGACTTTCAGCAGCTTTATTATCACTTTCTTTGGTTGTTACCAGTGACATAAGTTCCCCATTCCCATACTCAAAACTGCCACTCACTTAGTTCCTTTCCAAGAAATTCCTTATTTCCATCACTGTGTGTGTGTGTGTGAGTTTTTTTTTTGTTGGCTCCTGTTTCACAAGTTTCAGCTGGCATGGAGTGACTTAGTTGATAATTTATGTTCTGCCATCCTCCTATATATATGCATACAACTCATTTTGTATTATCTACCCACTGTTTTCTATTGCTTCAATGTTTCTCTATTTCTTTTCATACCTCATTCTACCTGTTCACAACTTCCTTAGTCTGTGACCAGACAAGTGCCAGGCCAGAGCTGAAGTCGTGAACTTAAAAGAATGGGAGAGTGATATGTGGTTCCCAGTCAAGGCTAGGCACACCTCAAGGGATAGTGACAGATGAATATGGAGCAATGACAATTAGCGGAAAAAACTGAAGAAGCTTGGAGTAAAGCTTGCTCCAGTACCACTCTGTCCACCATAAATGAAACAAGAAGTTATCTGGGATTGAATATGGGCCTCTGCAGTGAGAAGCCAAGATGTAATTGCTTGAACTATGACACAGTGATCATATGCAAACATCTAAGTCAGAAAGTTCAGTAAGTGAACTTTTCAAACAAACATGAGCTTTACTGCTATTGCAACTGTAAGCACAGACAACACTGATGCCATTCTGAATGACATCTTTAAGTTTTACTCAATGTGTGTTCTGAATACACTGCTAACAAGGCTTTATTATTTCTTGATGCTCTTCGAGGCAGAAATGGTAAAACATTGATGTGGAGTGGGCCCTTGCTCATATAAGACAACATATTTATTACAGATCCCCATATATCCTCAGAAAAAGCACAAATGTTGCACGAAGCGTTGTTCCTGCATTTTCTCAGTTGTCTACTCTTGATAAATTCTCTTGCTAATTCTTCATGGTAATGTTCTAGAACCACAAATGCTCCAGAATCTGAAAAATTAAGGAATGAAAAATTAAGGCATGTATGTTAGTGTTAACAATTAATTATTCATTTGCTTTAATTTTTCATAAAATTTCAACAATTATCTGGCAAAAGAAGCATGGTCTTACCGAGTTTTGTTGGTAAATTGAGTTTCAAATGCATCTGTTCTAAGTGTTCAAATTTTGTGGTACCATCATATACAGGGATGTCGTCAAAAGATACCAGTGTTTCTCCCAGATATCTGCTTTCTCTTAAGAAAGTCTTTTCCTTAACCACAAACATCACCATTGCATTTTCAACTTTCTGATGCACTGACTTCAGTTGTCTATGGAAGAAGAAAAATTAGTTCAGTATAGGGACAGTTTGATAGAATATCATCATTATTTGTCACAGATTCAGTAATCAACCATAAACATATATACCTAA
This sequence comes from Cryptotermes secundus, assembly GCF_002891405.2. Classification (NCBI taxonomy): domain Eukaryota; kingdom Metazoa; phylum Arthropoda; class Insecta; order Blattodea; family Kalotermitidae; genus Cryptotermes; species Cryptotermes secundus. Next base: position 228,095 of record NW_019718624.1, on the reverse strand, counting down.
AGTTCTACCAGTCTGGACATTATGCTTTCTCCTAACAAGACTGGTAATGGACATCATGTTATCTCATGAATATTAATCTATATTAGTAGCATGTAGTCCTCCATGTTGGGGGTTAGACAACAGGCTAATAACCTCATCCCGTAAAAATAATTTTGTTCAGAAACCTAACAACCAGCCTCAGGTCATCATGCTTGGGTCCATTCCTATGGCAGCACACACTGGTTGTGGAGACTGGTTGAAGAGGAGGCCAAGGCTCACTAATCAGTAAATGAATATATCAAGTGTAACCCAAGAACTGCACTGTAATCATAAACTTTTTCTGCCTCCAACATCAGTGAATGGATAATGTGCCCTTATCATGAAAGCTGAGATCTCTTCAACAAACTTTAGGCAGGTGAATCTAGTCCACTTCCTAAAGCACATTTCTTTAAGATCTATTGTACTGTTAGTCTTCTGTCTCTGTCTAGGTCTTTACTTCAAGTTTTTCAGCCAAAATACTGTATACATTTCTCATCTCTACTACGTGTTCTGCATGCTCTGCCCGCCTCCTCCTCCTCATCATATCACCCATGTAGTTATTCATTCTGCTTAGATTAATTTGACTGACCCTCTAAAAGATGGAATAAACAGCCTGCAGGACAATAATTATATGTGCAACATAAAATAAGAGAAAGACCTACAACTTAATTCTAAAGTATTTTCCACCCAAGGGAGAGCATATTCATCCTGAATGAAGTTCAGTGTTCTCAATTGTAGATCTGGAATTCGTGTTCCTACATTTTAAGATCTTTGACATCACTCTTCCATGCACAGCTTATTACAAAAGAATATATATAATTTTCTTACATCACAAAAGTTTCTTCAAAGAGTGGAAATATTGTATTCCTCTGAGTCTTCGTTTTTCGCTGTCCAAGTCCCAGAAATTTTCTTTCTGGTAGGAGATAAATTTTAACATATGGGTAACAACAACCTGGAAGTAACAAACATAAATGAATAAAATATGCTCAATATGCAGTTATCCCAGTTATCCCACTATTCAGCAATTCTGTATGACTAATAAATAGAGATAGGACCCATCTATTAAAATATGGGAAATGTGCAGTACATATTCCATCCACTTCATTCTCCTTGCTTTTATGACTCTTGTAATACTTAATGAAGCACTCAAATTATGAAGCTCTTTGTTAGGCAGTTTTCTCCGTGCTCCTGATATTTACAGAGTGGATAATTTTCAGTCCAGTGTGACATACAAGTTTACAATACTTCAGTCTCCTGATATTTCTTTTTCTCATAGGTCTAAGCATTCTCCTCAGCAGCCTAGTGTCAAACATTTGCCATCTGTGGCCTTCCCTTACAGTGAGAGACCAAGTTTTACATTTATACCAGACAACAGGTAAAATTAGAATTATATACTTCAATGTTTACATTTTTAAATATGAGACATATAAATTTACTGATATAATTGGCAACAAGCATACCCAAAAATGACTGTAATTGTCTGTTTATGCATGTGCTGGTGGTTTTTTTATATAATTTATTTAAGTATTTATGTATTCTTTGATTATGTTAGGTGTGATTGTTATTAAATCTATATATTCTCTTTGACTTTATCCGATTGTATATTTTACAGTTATGGATGTAAATAAAATTATGAATTATGAATCTTACTAGAATGCAATTTTAATTTGTTACTACATAGTATTTTAAATTAGCCATGATATTTGCATTGATTTAGGGTTCCTTGGATGCCCAGTGTTATAAGTAGAGGTTTTTCTTGGTTTTCTTCGGTCCCTCCAATGAAATTCAGAGATAGTACCTTAAAACAGACCATGACTGCTTCCTTCCAGAGTCTACTCAATTTTTCATTCTTAAATTATCATTGGGCCATTTCTAATTTAATGACACATATTCTAAGCAGTTTATACAGGGTGTTTCACGACTTTAGGGTATAACTGCAGGAGGTGATTTCCTAGGTCTTTGTGATCAAAAAAGTTCATATAAACATGTGTCCGATTTTGGACGGTTACGGAGTTATGACCGTTTTAAACTCAGAATAGAAGGTGATGATTACTGACAATAAACGGAACAAAATAATAAACCAGCATAATACATGATACATTTAAAGTATGAATGTAAAGTTAACTTCGTGAAATTACCTTCAATTTGAATTGATTGGCGCTTAAAGCTGATTTTCAAAAATGTTACCGCCGGCCGCAACACAGGCTGCCGCTTGGCTGTGAACCACGCCAGACATACCAACCCACCCCGCTCTCAAGTGTCGAGATAACGAGAACGCTCTGTCTGTAGCTGGTTAAAAATAGCGACCTGCCAGCTGACAGATGCGGTTCATATGAGGGCGTGTACGGGAATTAAAAAACGGTCATAACTCCGTAACCGTCCAAAATCGGACACATGTTTATGTGAACTTTTTTGATCACAAAGACCTAGGAAATAACCTCCTGCAGTTATGCCCTAAAGTCGTGAAACACCCTGTATAGTGTTATTTAATAGGACTTGAAATATACATATGATCTCGTACACTGGGTCAAGTACCTTTACTACTTATTGGTTTGAGATTCCTTGCATTCAAGATCTCGATCTTCAGGATGTCTTCCAGAAACATCATCCTGACTGTAAGAAGACCTTGGCTAGATGTCTGCATTCTTTTCTGCTCTGAAAGTTGCTCCATGCGATACTGGTGCACCAACTCCCATGTGTCCATTTCATGTACTAGCAATAGTTGCTCCAGGTCTGTTAAGTTGCTTAAGTCAACATTTTCATTTAATTGCTTAAAAATTTCAGATACATTCTGCAGAATTTCGTGGAATTTTTTAAAGAATGAATTCCCTCTCTGGAAATGATAAAAACATACATAGAAGTCTCATATTAAATAGTTCCAGTTGGTGTAACACAGCTTAGTTTAAAGATAGAGCATCAGACAAAAATTCAGAAAGTAACTGGTTTGAATCCAAGCCTGACAAGTATTTAGTATAAGTTGCATGAAAGATGGAAACAAATATGTGGAAAGTATTAATTTTTATATTTGCAACAAATGCAACTTCAACACTAGAAACCTAATTAGTAGAAACTTACAGATCATTATCTTACTTTATGGCTAGAGCCAATGACACATACAAACAAAATGTTTTTCAAACATGAAAACAAGTTGATATGAATTATTTTCTATAAATTTGGATGACAATCTGGACCATGTTTAGAACTGTTTTTACAGACACAAAACCTCTCCTAAAATGTTTTGTAGACATTAAAAAAAAAAAAAGAGATTTGATCAGAAAAGAAATACATTTATATGAATTCACTAATAGGGTTTTTTATTTGTAATTTTGTTCACTAAACTGAAGCATAATTAATTTATTTGACATAGTAACCCTAGGAATGAAATCTTAAATGTGATAGTTACTAAAACAGTGTACACTACTTTTATAATGAACTAGCTAAGTATCCATTCTTTCGCTGGGCTTTCATCGTTGTCGTCGTCGTCATCATCATCATCATTAGCTTAATAGCCCCATATGGACTCTTCTTTTTTTCAAAAGCTTCTTCAATTGTTCTTAAAAAATGCCAGGCCCTTCCAGTTCCTCCCTCCTAGAATTCTGACATTCATAAGTCCTTTGCTCATTGCTTTTATGTCTTAAATAGGTAACAGATCCATTGGGCTTCTGCTTTTTCTGATCTCATAACAAGTTATTTTTATGGGATGGGGTCATTAACTTCACACCCAACTGCGAACCTGGAGGACCAGGCCTCTGTATTTGTCCTCCCCAGAGACAAAGCAGCCAAGCTATACAAACAGGCACTGAGTTACCGTTTTGGTTGTTTCTTACAACAAACAAGTATATGGTGCCCCACATGGGGTTTCTAAAAATAAACTACTAAAATAGTGAATTATTTCTTGCATCATGCATCTTAAATGATTAATTAAGCAACATGGCAAGATGAAATATGGGAGCACAGGGGTACAGCTTCATACGTTCTTAATCTCAGCTTTAGGTGGAGGTGAGTAGTCAGTTTTACATTCTGGCAGGCTTATTCCAAGGAGAAGAGTCCTTGGAATTAACTTGATAGGAGGATAACAGGGCCTCAGATCCGGTCTGGTTCGAGTTGGGAATGAGACAATGGATGTCCAGCCCCTACCTTAGTCACTATATTGATTGAATTATCGATTGTACAGATTTTATACAAACTCTTATCAAATGCTTGCTCCTGTGTGTATATTATATTAATTTTTAAGTATTTCTTTAGTATACTTTGTAAATAATGTAAATAACAACAAGACACTTTATCTCTTGCCACATGAAACTGCAAAGGATAAACACTGATTTAATCTTACCAAATTCTAAGCAAGAAAATGTGACATCACTCATCTTTTCTGTTATTAGTGCCATGGTACTGCAGTGTGTAAGGCTTCAAAGCAATAAATAATTACTTTATGCATTCAATCCCATATAGTTACAGCAATACTGATGAAACTGTGGTCATGGCATCATTAAATAACCAACTTAAAAAAAAAGAAAGTTAACAGAGAGATAGGAAGAAGGAAAAGTAATGGACACATATACTTCCAAACTGTACTGTATTATGGTCTAGAACTGGCAAGAGAGAGAGGGCAGAAGTACACATGAAAGAGAAAGATTTTATATTGCAGAAGATTTGGTTTCAGCCACAATCACTCTACCTTCAAGTTTATTTCCAGGACCTCATTTAGTTTACAGAACAGATTCTTCCAGATGATATTTAGAAAGCAACTGAAGTTAATGGAATCAAGGTGTGAACCAAATGTATACAGATTGTAAGCCAGTTGACTCATCAGTTTGCCCATCCTCTCGTCAGATTCAAGGCACTCAAATGTTTCCATCAAAATTTTGCTGATCGATGACATCATCTGAAAGACACCATATGAAAGAGTCAGGCTTGAATGTTACTAGTGATTCAAATAATCAATTCTGCTAATACAGGTTGTATATGGAATACCTTCTGCACAGCTGCCTCCCATATTTTATTCCTTGCTGTTTCAAATGTTTTATCAATTGCCACTTTCACTGTCTGCCTGCCGTTTTCTGTGGAAATTTCATCTACTCCAAGTTCACAACAAATCTGGCTAGATTGTTGCACATGGTTCAGGTTTGTTACTGCTAAGCACCACTGAAATTATTTCAAACATGTTAAGTTAAATACATTAACACATAATATTGCCATGAAATATTATTATAAAACATGTCTACAGTGGTCAGCTAAGGCCTGTTGATATTGAGGAATCTAAAAGTACTGCAGTTTGTGTTAGGGGAAACCACATGGCTATACATCTTGGGAACAGAAGTATGAAGCAGGCTAAAGACTGACCAACAGCCACACTGCTCCACTCCTCATCCTCATCCTCCTGGAATCAGTGGTTATGAAATCTTCACAGTTTATAATAAAATGATGAGCCCATGGGAAAATACTGTAATTCAGTTTGGACGTCAGAGCTATGGAATGTGAAAACTCAGTCATCAGGCTATTGTTAATTTTCTAACTTATTTTATATTATTACAAACAACACCAAATTAGTAGACAATTGTCATTATACTCACCATCTGAATTTTTTTGCCACTAAAAATTTCAGCTCCACATATTTCCTCTACTCTTTGACACATTTGATCAGCGTAGAAAATTAAACATTCACCAATGTCCTGAAATGAAGCACATACTTAAGTAGTAGTTTAGAATACTGTCATAGGTTTGTGTTGAGAATTCAGTCTGTGTGGTTATCATACTTTCTAATTTTCTGCTTCCTTCAGCAACAGGTCACACATTGCATTAAGAAATCTAGAGAAACAGGATGTGGGGGGGGGGCAATGAACAAATTCAATGTCATGAAAATGTTGAGGTGGAGGGGGGAAGGGAATGGGGAGATTGGGGGACGGGGGAAGAGAGAGAGTATGGCTACTTCATAACCCCGAGAGATCTATTGTGTGAGTTAAAACGCAGAACATTTTAATAATCTTCATGGAATTTTAAGCACAACTGGTTTCGGTTTCTCACAAATCTTGTATCAATATTTACTTTGTTAATACAATACATGTTATACTTACACTAATGATTTTCTCTGCAAACTCTTCGGAGCCCTTGGCATTTGGCCAAGCAAGTTGCATCCAAAATATTTTGATCTGCAAGAAAATTAATTAGAATATAAACTGTAAGATAAAATATAACAAATTTCAGTATTATCAATTATATATTAGAATAACTGTAACTATTTACGCAACTATATGGTGCAGGGTATTTTTGAAAAGTTTATAATAGTGTATTGGTCAAGAACTTCATGTTTTCATGAAACACAAAAATTAATCATTATGGCCATAAAAAAAGAACTTGAATCCAGTATAGCCTTTTATATAAGGTCCATTTTAATACTATCACATCTATGTCTAGGTCTACAACATGGGCTCTTTCTTCCATGCTTGCTGACATGTTTGTGTGCATTTATTTCCCCATGTAGGAGTATGCTACATTGCATGATCATTTTATCCTCAGTTCAACAACCCTAAAAATATCAGGTGAATGTATAAATTAAGAAACTTGATTATATGACTGTTTACTTCCTTCTGTAACTTCCTCTTTTACAGGTCCAAATATTCCTCACAGCACCTGGTTCTCAGAAATCTCAATCTCTGTTTTCTCCCTCAATGTGAGAGACCAAGGCTGTGTGCTGGGTCAGTGGCGCACATGCACAACTTCCCAGGTGTAAGTTGAGGTCTTGTTTACAAAGTTACAGAAATTAATAAATACTTCCCCCCAATCTTTAATTACAACAAACTTTATAATGATATGATGAATATGTACTGCAAGTAGAACAATCATAAGGAAAAGGCAAATAGTTCTGAAGTTTATTAGAGTGGGGAATTTACAGATATACAAGCAGCATACATCACAAATTGTGTCACCTTTCACGTTTGAAGACCATCCTGAAACAACATACTTCATTTAACAAAAATAGTAGGAAACCCAGGACATTTTTTAAATTAAACTGTTCCAGCAAGAATTGGTATATAGTCAACATAATTACTGTAGAACATTATGGTTACCTGATCAAATATGAGAAGAATATCACATGCTGATGAGCTATGTCTGGTGTCAGTGTAAACAGGAACCAAGTTGTCTAGTCGTACTGCCTTTTGTATCCAGTGCAAAGCTTTGTACTGTGACATACAGAGCCAATGATTGACTCCTCTGTGGAACCACTCATGGAACTTGTTAGGAAGGGTTAAATCCACATCCTCCTGGCACTTGGTGTGGCCTAGCCTGTTAACATTACCCATTAGAATAAACAGTGTGCTCAAATGAAATATAAAATTGCTAATTTTTGGAATTACACTTAAATTATCCTGAAAACTCATAAAGAATAGTTTGTACATTACTGAGCTAATGATTCTTATAAAGTGTTCCAGAATAATAAGAGGGTGCCCATGAAAAGGGGCTAAGTCAATAACAATATATTTATGACTTGTATTCTCTTCTCACAAACAGATCTTTATAACTTAACTTAAGACTATACATTATGATAAGAACTGTTTAGACTAAGATAAATGACACCCCATATGATCAATTTTCAGATACATTTGTGCTCTGTTTAAATTATGTGGTTGAGAAAATAAATTGTTTTTTGTAATTTCTGACCTCACCCTCTTTTCACATGCACCCATGAATTAAGACAGTCACTACTGTTCTGAAGTGAGATTACCCAGCCAGTACCAAATGTCAAAATATCCTGTGCCAGTCATCGGAATATCTAACACTTTCTCAAAGAGGTATCAACCAACTGCTCCCACACTACACAGATCAAAGTTCAAGCTTTGAGGTATCTGCTTTTGACATGCATTTTGGTAGATCCATTTCTTTTTCAATTCAAATTGTTTATGCCAATGTGTTTTGTCATGGTTTCTTTTTATACAGAATTGCACCAAGACCTTAATGCCTGATACTTTATGTGTTGATTGCAGAATGGTTATATTCACCGGGACAATGCAGGGGTAGTATTAAATGGACATCAGAGAAATAGGGTGTTATGATATGGACTGGATTCATCTGGCTGAAGATAAGAAACGGTGCTAGGCTCTTGTGAACATGCAATGAACCTTAAGATTCCATAGGACTGGATTCATCTGGATGAAGGTAAGGTACAAGGCCAAGTTCTTGTGAACATGTAATGAACCTTCAGGTTTGGGGAATTCCTTGAACAGCTGACTGCCAGCAGGTCAAGAAGGGCTATGTGGAATATTTTTGTCAGGGAAAAGCAAGCAGGGAGTTCAGGCTGCGGTGAATTTCTTTTACATGGAAAATGGAACGCACTCTACTGTCACCAACTGACAGAAGAAGCTCTGTAAGCTTTTACTGATTATGCACAATTTGCCAGTTGAATTGCTGTTAACAGAATACTTCCACTTTTCTGTTCAAAATTAATTTCCCATACATTAATGCTGTATAACAGAACATTCATAGCTGCATAGACATTTCATTAAAAATAGGGATGAAATTGATGCCAGGGATTTTCTTTAGAAGTTAAGGTACATTCATCTTGCCAAGAAAAATTCTGTTCATTATGGAACCTATATGTTAATCAGGACATTAATAAAGTCTGCCTTTAGACCCAATTCTGAGTCATTTTGGTCCAATTAACTTGTAAATACTTGTATTACACAATGCTTAAGAACATATACAATTAAAATAATTCCAAAGAAAATATTGGGAAATTAAATATTCTTCAAAATAAAAAGTAATGTACAAAAATATGAACACTTCATACCTGCAAACCCTGAATGAATTGTACTTGAAGAAATGAGTAAGGATTTCAAAGTTCATTCCTTTGAGAATGATCTTTACCATTGTCAGAGAACCCTATCTACTGGAGGATCTGAAAGTAAGAATGCTACTTCTGAGCATGAGAGTGTACAGAGATGCAATGGATGGGAGAAGAAGAAAAGAGAGGGAAATCTGAGAGAAATTTTATAGGGTAACAGCAGTGAAGAAGAGAGAACAGACAGGGCCAAACTGTGAGCTTGGACATGTAGTAACAAGGGTGGCAGTACATGAATTTCATAATAGAATATGTAGAAGACAACAATACCATATCCTGGAAGACAAATTCATGCACTGTCTATGATAGGTACCACCTAATATTGTGTGAGAAATGAGTGAAACAATCACAGACTACAGTAATATCGAACAATTAATATTTGTACATTATTTAAAACAATGATGATTATTATTGTGATTTTACTGAAATTATCATTGGTACATTGAAAAAACTTTTATAATCAGTTTATTAAATTATGCAACCGCTTTTAAGCACCCCACAAATATGAATCACGAAATTCCATGTAAGACTGGCAGTACCAAATTTGTAGGTATGAAAGCTGGTACAAAGAAAGTAAGTATTTGAAGCCAATTAAATCCCTTCAACATGGTCCTTTTTGAAAAGCAAATTTTCTCCCCTTATTTATTAGGACATTTCCCGTAATTTATCAAACCTGATGGTTTATTACAGTGTTTGCAAATGCCCATACTTGAGCTAGATGAACCCAGAAAATACTATCCCATCCTGTTCCTTTACGATCTGTTTTAAAGTTAGCCTCTCATCTATATCTATGTCTTCCAAGTGGTCTCTTCCCTTCAGGTTTTCTGAACAAAATATTGTTTGTTATTTTTCTCATTCCTTCCACACATGGTACATGCCCTGCTCATCTCATCTTCCTTAATTTGATCCTGTAATATTACTGTGTGAAGAGTGACATTTTGAAGCTTCTCATTATGCATTTTTCTCCAGCTTCCAGTCACTTCCTCCCTTCTGGGTCCAAATATTTTCTTTAGCAACCTGTTTTCAGACATCCTCAATCTATGTTCTTCTCTTAATATGAGGAACCAAGCTTGATACCCTTGCAGAATAACAGGTAAAATTAAGGTTTTTGTATTTTAATTTTTTGATTTTAAATAATAGATGGGAATACAAAGATTCTGAATTGACTGGTATCAATAATTCCTGAACTTTAATGTGCTGTTAATTTAAAAATGGATACAATTTTGATTTGTTACTTCGTTCTCATATATTTTAATTATGCCATATTTTCTAAGCATTTGTTAGCTGTCTTGAAGTTATGATTATCTCCTGCATTCTGGTGCTGGGATATGACAGTGTACTTAATTTTTTCTTTGTTTACTTCTAGAAGGAAGAATTTGAAATCAATATCATTTGGATCCAAGAAACATTAACTACATGGGAATGGAGAAGATTGTTATACCTCTGTAATTTATTGCATTCTTTTACATTTGCTTAATTAAGTTTTAGAAGTTACAACATTTTAGATAGTTAACTCACACAAAGAGGACAAGGAAATACATACACACACATCTAGTTAGGAAATTTATGCTTGTAAAACTAAGGTAGAAAGAGAGATGTTAAGAGAGAAGTACTCAAAATAGGTTGTTGACAGCTGAAGATAGTGTCCACTGGCAGGCTTTCATCTTAGTGATGTTGAACCTGCAGTTAGTTTATTAGTATCAATTGCAGACTACATCTGGTATCAGTATTAGAAGTCTCTGGCATTCAAATGGAAGGGTTCAACAAACTAAAGAACCTACTCAGGTTATCATTCTCCAGTCAGGTGTCACAATGAAGTTGCATCTGTTCAGTGTGACATAATCAAATGGTCATAAGTAATGAGATTCTGACACCCAGCAGATTGGTATAGTGGTAACAGCTTAGACATGCATTTGGAAGGTGCTCAGTTTGAATCTCGGACAGGATAGAGGCTACCATAACTGAGGTTTTTCAGGGTTTCCTCAGTTCCTCCATGCAAATGCTAGGGTAGTACTGGATTGGGTCATGACAAGGAAAAGGAGAGAGCTAGCTCACCTGTGGAACTTTTGCAGGCTAGTATAAAGTTCAAATAAAGCAGAACCAACAGCCAGAGGATCATTGTCATAAATCCCTTCCTCTGTGCTGTCCTTAAACTTCAGTGGGTTCATGCATGTCCATATGCTTGCAATAGTTGGCTCAATTGTCTCTGCAAACTGTGAGAAATCAATAAATATGATCATTTTCTATGTACAGTATTACACACAATGCACATGTAATCTGTATACTTAGCATAATAAAGACAATATACAACTTAAAACCATGGAAATGGATTCTTGTCTATATGCTTTTGCTCCTCTCATGCAATGGAACTTTGCTTACATTCTTACATGAAATAACCATCAAATATAATATTGTCACATGATAAGAGTGTGACTACAGATGGGTTTTGGATTGATGACTCAGATTTGTTGCACACTTTGATACAGCGTCTGACTACACTTTACAGTTCACTATTACACACACATCTGTGTCCACAGTCACATCTTTACTGCTATTGCATGGTAGCTGCTTCATCGGCAAACGTTCCTCTACCTCTGTGTTTCTGGACTGTCCCAAGCCTTAGCTACCAGCTTCTAACAGCAACAGCTCACAATGACTGAAACCCAGCAGTTCTCTTAACTACTCATTGCAACTGCTAACTGGTCCTGCTTACAACCTCCTGGCACAGACCACATAGAAAATGTGTCTCCCTTTATTGCTGTATTCTCTCATTGCCACAGAAACATGTTTGTTTGTGGAGCCGTTACTTAGCAATGACTGTTGTACAGTTACTTGTTTTGCAGTCGTTGCCTAGCAATGGGTCTACATGCCACAACATAAAATATTTTTAGCAAAGTATGTTTTGACCACTTAAATCATCTTCTGGGGAATTTTATTAAATTATATTTACATTAATATATGCTAAAATTCTTATAAAAATCTCTGTGCATCTCATGTGAGTATTGAAGAAAATAAACTGCATGGTTGTATAAAGTTACAGAACAATTAAAATTTCTCTGCCAGTAGTCCTGAACTTAATCAGGTCAGCCTTTAACTATGCTGGACTTGAGGTTCTCACAGCAGTGAACATGAAGAGTATTATCCTTTTCTGGGATATAGCACCATACAGTCTGGTTTGCCACAGTTTTCGGATGAATATTCTGCCTCAGTCTCCAGGGTCAATCCTGTAGATGGAGGCAGTAACTTCTTCTGAAATATCAGTGTTACACCACAGAAGATAGTGCTCATCAATTTTTAACCTATTAGTATTAACAGCAATCATCATCTTCCTACAGATTTTTGAAGCAAAACTGATTTATGCCCAATATTCCTAATCCCTTTACTCTCCTGTAAGAGAGGTATGCCCAGAGAGTAAATACCAGATGCATAAAGACATAAATTACTTTACCTTGCATTTTATTAGAACTGATTCAAAAGTTATATGTCTGTGATCTAATTTAAATGATAAAGTTGCCCCTGGGCCTAAGTAACAGGCAATGAAAGGGTTTTAAATTATAAGAATTAGATGGTGGTATGTAGAGTATCAATTTATTGAGATTATCCATTTTCTCGAATGTTTATAAAGTTGGATTTGAACTTGGGGTAAAGTGGGGTTCAGTGAAAAAAACACAGACAAAATAGAACTTTCTCAGAGCAATTTTCAATATAGTAGAGACCTTCAATACCACTTTCATTGATATTCAATGGATAGTTCAAGAAATGATTTGTCAGTGGACAGGGAGACATGGCCATAGTATTGTGTGTTCATTCATGCACTTCTGCAAACGCACAAAAATTCTTGAAAAAGAGATCTAGCATTATTTGTGGTCATTTAATGAGGTCCCTTCACAGTTCACATATCAAACAAGGTCAAATATGCACATCTACTTCCATTGCTATCACCTGAAGTGAGAGTCTTTCAAGTGGGAAGTGATGTCCTGAAGAAGGCAGCAGGTTCCTCCGATAAGTTGGGAAATATCTACCAGACTTCAAGGTGTTATAACCCAGAAGACAACAATTTTAAAGTAGGAAGTATCATCAGCTTCATCTCCTGAGCTCAAATTCCACCATATATCACACATGTTATATGAGTCTTGTATATAAGACATATTAATATGCAAGTATGTCAATATGAATTGATTGAGCTTTAGTTTATCCATTAGTCAGAAACATCACCTTACAGTCCTCATTTTCAAACTTCAGATTACAAATTAACTCTTAAATAATACTTTTCATATTACTATGTTCAAAGCTTTGTTAATTCCAATAATTTACTTTACTAGCCCCTTACAACTGTAATTTTTTTTTATGGCAGCCTTGTTTAGTATACTTACTTTATCATCAAAGAGCTTGTATAGCGCATCTACATATGGGAAATGGAAATACCTGGAAGTATAAAGATAACAAGTTTTAATATCAATGTATCCAGCATTTATGCCATGAATAATCAGAACATGTTTATTAATTCAATATTTATAACTTTAATGCTTGACCTTTAGATGCATTTGCAGCCCCGCACAACAGCTATTAAAATGTACCTGTACATCTACCCATTTGTATACGTGGAAAAACTTGAGAACTGCTGAATGGATTTTCATAAAATTTGGAGTTATACTAAAATCTTTTGACACATTCTTAAAACTGATTAAAGTAAGGCCCCTTTTCATGAAGACCAACATGCATTCCTGTATGTATATAAAGCAAAACTTATTAAATATGTATTCGAGTAAATAATCTTAATAGTTTGCAACCTGTTGTGTGTCTCAAATAAGATATAAAGCATACAAGAACTTAACTGTTTACACAACAACACTCTGTATTTTAAAACAAAGAAGACACTACTGTATCAACATTTGTTTTTATTAAGGCTTTTATAGATGTGACACGTTTCGGCCCCTATATCAGGCCACCATCAGGCGTATAGTGTTCAGTTTTAAGCTGCTGAACTGCATCCAATTCTCATTCAGTTCTCTAAATAAGGATCCCTACTGTGTTTTTAGGACTTAATACAAATACATAAGTATATATAAAATAAGTCTTGGTCGAAATTTTAACTGAATGTACTTAAACAATGCAAATTAAAATTATAACCTAAAGAAGTTAAAATTAAAAACATGAGAAATTAAAATGCTGAAGATTAAAATGATAAAAGTTAACAGTTAAAAATTGTGTATTGATGGCAGGACTCTGCGACCTGCTATGTGTTGATCAATATTTGCCAGTGGAAGCGACTATACCATAGGGAGCCTTAATAAAAACAAATGTTGATACAGTAGTGTCTTCTTTGTTTTAAAATATAGTGTGTTGTTGTGTAGATGGTATATTCTTGTATGCTTTATATCTTATACGAGTAAATAATGTTTAAAATAAAAGTTGTAGAGAAAATTGAAGCAGCTACTCGAGAACTTCCCTGAAGTTCATAGAATCCGAAGGTTCATTACTGTGTTCACAAGAGCCCTCCAATGATCCCGATTCTGAGCCCCATCAATCCAATACATATCACTTCATCCTATCTAAGTTCTATTTCAATATTATCCACCCACCTATGTCTTGGTCTTCCTAGTGGTCCCTTTCCTTCTGGCTTTCCCTGATATCCTATATGCATTCCTCTTCTCCCCCATTCGAGTTACATGCCCTGCCCATCTCATCATCCTTGACTTCATTCTCATTATGCTTGGCAAAGAGTATAAGTTATGAAGCTCCTCATTATGTAGTTTTCTCCAACTTCCTGTCACTTCGCCCCTCTTTGGTCCAAATATTCTCCTAAGCACCTTGTTCTCAAACATCCTTAGTCACTATTCATCCCTTCATGTCAGAGATAAAGTTTCACATCCATACAGAACCACAGACAACATTGGTGTCTTGTATATTCTAACTTTTACATTTTTAGACACCAAAAGAGAAGACAAAAGATTGATTGGTAGCAAGCATTTCCCAAATTCAGTCTCCTCTTAATTTTCTCCTGAATCAAATTTTGATTTGTTACTGTCGTTCCCAAATATTTGAACTATGCCACATTTTCAAAGGATTTGTTAACTATCTTTGTGTAATGATTTTGGTGATGAGACAGCAACATATAATTAGTTCTCCCTGTGTTTACTCCTAGATCAACCTCCTTACTAGCATCAATTAAAGTTTCTTTGTTTTTCTTTATGATATCTATGTTATCACCCAGTAGATTCACCTCAACAGCATAGACTAGCAGCTGATGTGTTCCATTTAATTTCAATCCTACCTAGTTTTCCTGGACCTTCCTAATGGCATATTCTAAAGCAAAGTTGAATAGCAGTTGTGACACACCATTTTCTTGTTTCAGATGATTTTGAATAGGAAAAGTATCAGACAAATTCTTAACTATGCAGACACTACCATTGGTTTCATTTAAACACATTTTAATCAGCCTAACTAGTTTCATAAACAGGTCAGTAGTTGATCTATTATGTCAAAACCTGCATTGATGATTCCCAATAATTTCACCTAAGTATGGACTTAACTTTAACAGAAGGATACTGGATAAAATTTTCTATGAAGTTGATAACACTGGCATTCCTCACTAATTACTACATTCAATTTCATCGCCTATCATGTAAACTGGTAAAATAGTAGACTCCTTCCACTGCTGAGACAATTCTTCCTTACTCCAAATAGAATTAACAAGTTTATGGATTGATTGATCAGTAACTGTCAGATGACAGGTCCACAGTCTCTTCCAAAACAGTTCCTCCACTTAATGTGATCTTCTGTTTTTGGAAAGAGACTGTCCAGGAAAAGTGATAATGTGGTAGTTTTTCCATTTGCTTTCCACATCGCAGTACAACAGCCGTTCAAACCACTCTGGTCACGCCTGTTGCTATACGAACTTGAACCATCTCGAGCATCATTTGTTCTGTGCTTCAAGTCGCTGCTGATGACGCTGCTTCCGGCATCAGTTTTTGGTGTCTCTCTTCGTCTGATGCCTACCCTTTGACCTGTCCAGCAAGGGAGGCCCTGCCAGTAGCTACGCTACTGCTGGTATAGCTCTCAGGGTCCTTGGCATACTCAAACCCCCTCACCACGATAAGGTGGAGACACCAACGAGGGGGCAAGTTTATGGATATCAGACCGTAATAGTTCACCTCCTGCTTCAATCAGTTCTGCCAGAATTTGATCACTACCTGGTGATTTATTCTTCCTCAGCTTTGCAATAGCAATTTTAATCTCAAAAGGACTGGGATCAGGCATAAATGGCTCAGCTGTATGTATTTCTGACTAACATCACTGACACTATGTATGTTCAATAACTGAGAGAAGTAGTTCTTCCACCTATTCAAAATGTTTTGGGAATCTGCTAGCAGATCACCACTAAGTTACTTCTAGGTTGATAACCCCTCTTAAATTCATTCATTCGTCATTACAGGTCTCTCATGTTCTTGTTCTTACTGTTCATTGCAAGCTCATCAATTCTGTCTTTCAGATATTCCTTCTTCTTATTCCTGAAATGCCTGCTAGCTTCAAGTTTTATATTGTTCAGATTATCCCCATTTATTTAATTTGGATCCTGTAATCATTGCATTTTGGCTTATTTTCTTTGCTCTAATAATTCTGAACATCCTTCTTCGAACTATGGCTTATGCTTCCTTCAATTTATAATAATCTAGACTCTCCTTTTATCTTTATTAATTAACAGTAAATAGCTCTGTGTTTATTATGAGGTATTAATTATTAAGTTTTTGTAAAATGAGGCACCTTCAGAATATAGAATGTCCCCAACCCCTTTCTCACACTATCCATATTTTATTTTCTTGTAATTAATTTGAAGGATATGTATATTAGCATGTCACTCATAATTCCCTCTGCAGAGTACATCTGTTCATCTTATTTATGGTGGATATGTAGTGAATATGTAATGGTTGAAATACTGACTCTTGAAATATTGTATCATGAAGGTCTGTGGCTTTCTGCAGAGACACTGTCACAGTAACCACGACATTACAAAGTCCTTTTATCTTTTCTTCTTCATCACTGACATCATTCACACCATAATTTTCGGTGACCTTGGAAAACCTGCCAAAATGAAATGTATAATAAGTCTTACTGTAATACAACTTTAACCAGAAGATACTTCAAAATTATTAAATAATTTAAGTACCTAGGAACAACAAAATAGAAAGAAAGAAGACAGAAGAGTACAACTGTCCGGATTGCAATGTCATGTAGTTCAAAGACAGCCCAAGCTTGCCATCTGATTTTGCTGGATTCTTGCATCACTTACACTTCAACCCCGATGGTGAGACAATATTTTCATCCAAATTGGTCAGAAGTCTCTGAACTACATGGCATTACAATCCAGAAGACCATATTCTTCATAATCACCATGCTGAGAACATAAAACATGTATATATATATGTGTGTGAAATTAAGAGAACGGTATATTAAGGATATGCTTCATAGTATTCAGTTTCAAGCATATCATTGTGTTTGCTTAAAGGAACGTTAAAGGTTAAGATATGTATGAACAGATTATATTTGCCAGTTGTTTGTATATTTGAAAAGTGATCTTGATTCAGAACATATATTTAAAGTGTCTAAAAACACAATTCTAAGGAAAGCATTTGGATCAAAGAGGAATGCCAAGTTGGGGAACAAAGGATGTTACATAATGAAGAATTTCGTAATATAGTTCACTTACTATTGTTAGGGTAGGCCAATAAAGAAGATTAAGACAGGCTGGACACATGGCTTGGTTGGGTTAGAAAAAAATATATTTATAGAAACATGGTGAGCAAATCTTTAAAAAAATGAGTGTGGTTACTTTGATTACCTAGGAGGGAGAGGTTAATATTAAAATGGAAGAATTGTGTAATTCACCTGGATGAACTGAGAAAGACCACATAAAACCTCTGAATAGTTGAGGTTCTAATTGAAATTCAAACTTGTCACCTCCAGAATACAAATCAGATGCATTATTACTTGAAATATTTTGTTCAGTATGCTTAGATTAAAAATATGGTTATCTTTGTGTACATTTTGCTAATGAACACAGACATTGTAAGGTTTCAGTTGAGAATCTGGTTAATAATTATTATGATACTTATGGTTTTCAGGGCAGCCCATATTCATCATAGAGCCATTTTGTCACTGCAAAATATCAAAAGGGTTAAAAAAGATATCTTAAATGTTGCAGACAATCTGCTGTATCTTTCTTCAGCATCTACCTCAAAATATTGGAAATTTTTAGCTTTTCAACATGATGTAACACTAAGAACTTCACAGCAAAAATCACCTGTTATCTTAATGACTTGAGTATTTAGCATGCATTTGCTGCCTTTCGAAGAATAAATGTTGTGAGTAAACTGATAATGATGTAATTTGGAAACATGTTTTGTGAGAGGTTGAATTAAATAAGCTTAAGGTAGCTTACCACTCTGCTGCTCCTTGTATGGTTGTTTCAATGACAGCAGTGTGAATGTCGCGATAATCTGTATTCTTTTTCCATGGCGGCCAGTCATTAACAGGCGCTGGAAACAAGATTATGTCTCTAGGAGGCCGTAGGTCTTTCAAAAGACTTAAAAGCCTGAAACAAGAAATTTCAATTAACTATCAGGATAATTTATATTTCCAAATGATCAGACCTAAGTTTCAATACTGGCTGTACTCATGTGCATATTTTCATATTATTACACAATACAGATTTCACATCAACTTAATCATTCATTTGATATTGTCCATTGATGCCTTGCTATTTTATAAATTAATTAAGCTGTATATTTGTTACTTATCTATTACTTCATTCGAATAAATATTTTTCATTGTGTCTACATTCTTTTAACTGTCTGTCAGAGGTACTGGACAACATTTTCATTAAAATCTGTTATAACATGTCTCTTTTTTATGCTATCAAATGCTTTGACATAGTCAATGAAAACAATACACATTTGTTCATTAAATTCCCTGTTTCCAGCAACTGGATTTACGACAGAATGACTTCTGCCTCATTCCAAGGTGCCGGGAAGTGACAAGCCTAAGAGTGTGATTGCATAAATGTGTTAAATGCAAAAGAAGTCTTCTTGAAAGATGCTGTACACATTCATTTTGAATGCCATCAAAACCATAGGCCTTTTCTAATTTCAAGGATTGTATTTAATTTGAGACATCACATGGTAAGAAATTAACAGGGATGTCTTTATTGACGGTAGCCAGCAGGGCTTCAACTTGAGCCTCCATGTGACATCTATGGTCATATTCACACAAGTCATCCATTCCAAACTGGTTTATTAAGCATTCTGTGATTATGTTGGGTTTATCATTTGGGTAAAATGATATGATGAATTGCAGACCTTGCCTTTGTTCTGCAACTTTCTGAGAGAGAGTTTGCAATAGGTCATATTGCTTGACGTGTGACTTCAGAGTGTGCCAACTCTGTTTCCCATCTTTCAAGTGCTCTTTTCTGGACCATTCTCCTGATGTTTTGAGTGGCCCAGCTTACTGCCATTTTGCATGCTGAATTCATGGTCCCTTTCCATAATTTTCTGAACTTTCTTTTATGATTCAATAAACGATACAGGCTAGGTATTTTGTATTTTCAGTCTAAAATTGTAGTTTTCATAGTCAGAAAGCCTAGATGCTGAAGCTATAGAGGCTGCAAAGTCATGCGCTGCTTTATCAGCTTCATTAGAAGAGTGAATTTGAATGCTTATGACAGCGATTAATAGCATCGGTTTACAGGTGCTCCACAAAGTGGCCTCAAACATGGTAAAAAGAACTTGCGCATGCATTGCTGAACAGGGAAGCCATTTCAAGCATATGTTGTAAAGACATGATTTGATTTTGCATTTCTAAGATGTACGAGTAAGGTTATAAACATTAATAGTAAGTGCTGTATGTCTTGTAATTTGTGCATTAAACCAGATTATAATTGCTTAGTGTGATGTGTGCGACTTCTCGACCTCCCTGTATCATGTCATCCTTCCTCAAGGCATACATGCCAATTACTGATAGCTTGTTACTGAATACCTTATATCTCAATTCTATACTTCTCTCACTAATCCCCACTTCTGATGCTCTTTACTTCTGGTACTCAATAAAATAGTTATCCGTTGCATTGTTACTTCCTTTAGTTCTGTCAGTTTCTGAAGTTGCTGTTATATCCACTTCCTTCAATTCCTATTCATATTCCTGGGGTTTGCTGCAAAGACTGTCTAATTTCTACATTATTAAATTTTATTTCTCTTTTAGTCCAAAATTTTTGTCTATTTCCCTGGATAACAGTTCTCCTGATAGCCATATATATTCTTTGGCCGTGCCATAACTCAAGTGGTTAGTCGCTGGCTTCCCACTGCGGTGGTACGGGTTCGATCCCTGGTCTGATCAAGTGGGATTTGTGGTGGGGCAGGTTTTCTCCGAGTACTTCGGTTTCCCTGCCAATCTTCATTCCACCAACTGCTTCACAATCACCCTCACCTATCATCTGGGGCTGGTACAATAGGCCAGAAGTGGCCACAGTTCAAGGAACTTAGTCCCACCCCAATAGCAATAAAAAAATAATAGCCATATATTTGGAGTTAATGATAAATAATTTTTAATGTAGATGCCTTACCAGTCCCTCCCAGGTCTGAGGAAACCATATATTGTCTTCATAGCTCTTTATTCCATAGACATCTTTTAAAAACTCTGGAACCTCATGTACCCTGTTGTTAGGCACAATAGATCACTGTGGTCGCAGTGCAAGGGCCAAGAAGGCCCACCCCATATACATTCATACCCTGTTGTTAGTTGGCTTCTCAGTATCGATCTCTCGAAAATGAAAGGCCCTGAGAGATGGTATGCTAGCTTAGCTGTCATTCTTGGTGGCACCCAGTTTTCTCTGCCATGTAGAGGGCTGTTCCTGCATAATCACAATATGCATGATTTCACTATTACAAGTTTTCCTACCTGAGAATAATGGATGGCTCATTTATAGTCTTCTTATTTGAAGCGAGTACTTGTATATTTCTAATTCCAGATAGACAGAATGGTAGTAATGTAACTGCAGCCTTCCAGAACATCTTCTTCTGAAAATATAAATTTGCAAATTCACAGGAATATTCATATAAATACATTTTTGGTAAATGAAGTCTGATTACCTAAAATAATCCAAACTCAAATGACCACAACAGCATTATTGAAAGTTTAATATGCTGCTCTTTTAAAGGTAAGGTAAAGTTGTCCCCGTGCTTAAGTAATTAAGCACTACGCCATGAAGACGTATGGGGGAGTGGATGTATAGATCCACATTTCCTTGATCTTGGCACTAGCTGGAGGTGAGTGGTCAGCTTCATGTCCCAGCAGCTTTACCCCTAGGGAAAGAGCCCCTGGATAGGAGGCTGAGTGGACCCCAGAGCCAGTCTGGATGACCTGGAGAAGAGAAAATCTGTGACCCTAATGGGACTCAAACTCCGACCCCTCAGTCGTCAAGCCCATAGCCAGTCACTATACTGACTACACTATCCCCGCTCCTATTTTAGAATTATAGAAACTATTTGAAACGTGTTCTCATTCTGTTCGAATCTACAGATAGCTGAATGTGAAACCTTAACTGCAATGTTATTTCAGTGAACTCTTCATTTCCATGATTTATTTCACCATCTTTTAGTGCATACACTTATCTACCTCACTCCTTTCTCCCGCACTACATGTTTCGGCACAAAAGTGCCATCTTCAGGTGCTTATTCGATTAACGTTAAACTAGTTCATTGCATGCCTTGTCTTCATATTAAAATAATTAAAATATATATTTATCATATATACTGATAAATATTAAAAATATTAAAATTGTTCAGGATTTTTCCTACGTCGTATCTCACTTCTCGAGTCACCTCTAATCTCTTCTGTCGGAGCACTCTATCTATTATCTTGTGTGTATTGTGTTTTATGTTGTGTCTTGCTCCTGTGACTGCGTGTGTTATACTCTTCATTTTTAATCTACAGTGAACTGAATTTAATGTGTTAAAATTCCAATTGTGATTTTTCAATGTAATCAGTTCAACATGCATGAAACTGTTATCATACTGAAAATACAGTACAATAATCAAAATTAAAGTACTTGAAATGTGCAGTTGTACTGACTGCTGGAAGAGATTGGTATAAGGAAACTTCTGTATGAAGAAATAACTAGATATGAGTCATGTAAACTCACAGATATAATGAACCTCAAGGCTATAAGTTACTCTATACTTGCTTGAAGAAAATCAATTCCTACCTCTTCCTCTGTGGCCAAATCTTCCTGAATGGTCCTGTTTAGTTTCTGTAGCAAGGACAAGAATATGGTAAAGCTAAGAGGGTGACATGTGTGGATGTTGCTGAACTCAATCCATTGAGCCAGTGTTTCAGAAACCAGGGAGAGACCACTTTGGACACGATGCTGAATTAATATTTTCTCAGCAAGTCCTGACAAATTTCCATTCCAACTGTGTGGTTCTACCTATGGAAATAAAATGTTTGGTTTTTTACTTATTATGCAAAAGAGGAAGATATATATATCTTGCTTCATGTCTCTATCTTGGTAGATAATTTATTACTTCTTGTTTTATTTAATGATAACTTCAGAAGTTATATAGCTTTGTGCTCATGAATTTGGAAGAATACTCTTATGTGAGTTGAAAGAATGATGGCATGCAACAAACCAGAAAGAATGCAGACTCAATATGCTCTCTCAGATATAGCATGTGAGGGTCATAGAGAAGCCACAAAAATATTCAGTTAGATTAGCAAATACCAGACAAGAGACATCTGCCTTAATATTCTGGATAGAAGTAAAGTGCATCAGCAAATGAAGAAAATACTGTTCTCTAATTATAGCTGACCAATTACTGGAGGTATAACTACAAAAATTTAGGTTGCATTCATTTTTAGTGCACCTTTCAGATCATGTTCGAAAGTTGGTTTGATTTGTTGATAATAGCACATAACTAGTGCAAGGGAATTGACTATGAACCCTTCAATCAATAATTCATTGACCCATGCTTTCACTTCACAATTAGGTTGGTTTCCCTGACACAACAGTTCATTGGTATTACTCCATCTCCTCTGATGAAAGTCATCATCATGGAATTTTTTACAATTTACTTGATATTTCCCATGGCTCAAATTTAACAAAACCTGCTAACCTGTGAAGTTTTAATTTCATGAAGAATTACATTCCTGATCAGATGCCTGTGTTCCTCGAATGCTGCCTTTGTGTTCTCAAAGCAAAATGTTAGGTGAAGCTTTATATCACCCCGTTTCTTCATTTTGTCTTTCTTATTTATTCTGTATGACAATAATTGGCCTGCTGCTGAAATATCCTGAAAGAAAATCAGTGACAAATTGCAAATGAATCAGTTACTTATGAACATCCACACTGTCAAAACTGAAGGATTTGAAACTGTACCATAAACAAGGCTTCAAACATCAAATTGTTACATCATTTATTCACTTAGACTGTTAGGGAACAACATGAACCAGAAGTATTTCATATTAATGCCACTATGGGAGTATAAAACATCTAGTTTAAATACTGACATCAAATTTCCAGAAAGTCTAATGTCATTAAAAAATATATACATATTGTTTCTTTAGTTTTATTAATTTCATCAAAAACGTTTTCATCAGATGAAAGGTAATGTGATATTCTTAAAAATTATGGTTTGCTTCCAAGTCATATGGCAGTCCTTTTGGAATTATGCAGTCTAAGATTAACATTTTGAGCATATATTTTATCAAAGGATAATATTTTTTCAACAGCCATACCTTCAAAGGAATGAATGCACTTCCAATCAATTTATTGTCATGTTTTCTTGCAGATGCTGAAGATACAACCTCTTTCAGTAATATTTTTAGACCTTTCACACCCTTCACCTTTCTAATCTCTTTAATCTTCTCTTGAACTGTCTTATCTGGGATGAAATTCCTAAAATAAATATGAGCCCATTTATTTATATACTCAAGAGTCTTTTCAGCAAATTTAACATATTGACAAAATTAAGCCTAAGTTAATAGATGCATTTCAAAAGCAGTGAGGTCTGAGGTTCCCATGGTGATGACCATAAATATTACTGTTTTGTGGGATGCGAGGCCATGCAATTTGGTACACAGGTACCAAATTTCTCCAAAACTTTGGTACTGTGGCATGCAGACCTGATGCTATGCAATGACCATGAAATAAGCAATGATACTATAGCCGTTGCTAGGTAATGTCTCTGCCAACAGGCATGAATGCAACAATGCAACAGAGGAGCAGTGTTTTCTGCGTCAACAAGGAGGAAAAGGCATTCCCCATAACCATGTAGACCTATGCTACGTGTGTAGTACATACACTTGACAAAGGTGAAGCTTATTCATAAGAAACAAACCAATCCCCTTACCAGAGGATGACCACAAGGGTTCAGTTGCAAAAAAAAAAATCTGGTTGTGAGCCTCAAGGGGCTTGTTGCCAAGATGAATTGATTGGCAGTGAACTGGCAGTCATAGTAAATCTGATTCCAGCTCTGAGTCAGTCATTTAGCCAAGAGTTGCTCTAGCTGAGGCCAGAACAGTTCACAAACCCAGAGGAAGGGGAATGTCTGCAGCTGGAAGCTGTTACCAGAAGACTGATGAAGACACAGCAGGCTGAGAAGACTTAAGTGTATGCTCTAGTGAACTGTAAAGCATTTGAATTAGTGAAACGGTTATAATTACTTGTAGTCACAGATCTGTAACAGTTCAGTAAATCCAATTACCAGTTCAAAACCTGTCTACAGTCACTCTATCACATGACAGGATTTATCTACCAAATTACATGACATCACATTCCAGAAGACAATAATTTTCAATGGTCAGTCAGTTGGTTAGTAGTCTGGGTGCTCAATTTATTAGCTTATTTCCTATATTCTTGCAAAGGATTAATGATGTTATAAATACTTAAACAAACTGTATGAAAAGGGAGTGGATGGAAAACATCATGGTCATCAACATTGTTGTCGTAGTTGTCATTGTCATCATCTCCTCCAGTAGTTCAAGTATATAGCAGTTAATGGGGACAGTCTTTGCCAGACGTACAGTTGTTCATTATATGAAGGTTACGAGTATATGGTGCTTTATCTTTTACTGATATATAATTAGAGGTGAGAGAATACAAGTCTTTTGTGAGGAAATTTGACAACCTGATTTATTATTCTAAGGGGTTCTGACAATGGTGGATGACACACAGAATTACTGGGTTTCTGAACTTCTTCCATAGTCCAGAAAATACCGGATGATGGAAAAAGTCCAAAAACCCAGTAATTCTGATTTATTATGCTGGTCCCCTGAAATCACAACATGTCACAATCCCAGACATGTACATATATATGGAGTTAAGAGTCAGTGAAACATTTTGCATGTGACTGTACTGTTTGAAATTGTTCTGGTAAACATACAATTATTCGCACTTCAAAATACGACTAAGGTAAAAGTAATGTCATACATACCAAAGCTCAACACAGAGGACATCATCTTCTGGATTTTCTACTGATCTGTAAATGAATTAAATATGCACATGTACGAGTATTCACGGGCTATTCTATAAATGAATAAAACTGTGATATATATGTTTATCCAACCAAAACTTTGTATATGGCTAAACACAATATAAGTCATAGAAGGAAATAAAAAACAACTACATGTAAAAGAAAAAAGGGTTTTCTATAACAATGTCTAAGGGAGAAGGCAAATTCAGCAATTTAATATACCTCTGTTAAGAAATAGTTCTAATTCTTCACACCAGGCTTGAAATCTCTGTGTACCTCAGTGTTATATAGAAAATGTAATGTAGGGGATGGGGTCCACTCAGCCTCATGAGGATAACTGAGGAGCTATTTCAAGGAAACAGCAGCTCCAGTCTAGAAAACCGAAATTAACGGCTGTGGGGGATTCATTGCACTGACCACGCGACACCCTCTATCCAATAAAGTTGGGACTGACTTCACCGACAAGCAGCAGTCACTCGGTCAGTATAGTTCACTTGCGGACTAAAATCATGGAGTTTGATTGAATGTAAACAACACCATGCAGAGTTCATTAAGATTTAATGAACAATGCTAGAAATCCCACCTGAATCACTTCCACCCTATCTCCTTTCAAGAATTAGAAGCTGTGGGTCTGTAATCCAGGCAACAGCTGCATGGGCAAGATAGTTTTGAGTATAAGCAAAATGTGGAATATTTCCTCTGTGTTATCATATATCATATCTTACCCTCAAGAATGGTTCTGCCTTCTCAACTTATCTTCTTATGTAAAGTGAACAATGTGACATTTCCTTGATGTCATGCATAAAAGGAACTGGTTCACAGAATTATGAATACATACTTCATTCTCATTATCCCACAACTAAGGAATATATAATTGACTTGCATATGAAGGTAGTTGGTTGAGGGGCTATGCTACAAGCTGGAAGGTCGTGGGTTCAAGTCCCGATGAGGTCACTGGATTTTTTTCAGTTAACCTAATCCTTCCAGCTGCACTATGGCCCTGGGGTTGACTCAGCCTCTAAGTGAAATGAGTATCAGGAATTAATTAAATAATTCTCCTGGGGAGTAAAGCGCAGCCAGAGCGTAAGGCTGACAACCTTACCACCATCTTTGAGCCGATTGTCTAGATAATGTGGGACTCTCAACGTCTCACAACCCTATGGGCCTTCACAGCCTGGTACAGGGATAGCTTTACTTTTACTTTACTTTTATGAAGGGATGAGAGACATGAGAAACAGAGAAAATGTGTGTGGGCAGGCGCACGCAAGGTACTTACAATTGAAACTCCTCTTTCCATACTGGTTTTAAAGTTTCCAGCTTCACTGATGTGTTGTGATGCACAGTGTTACTAGAAGTCAAATAAAGGGAACAAAATGGGCTACTTAAACCTGCATAAATAACAGAAGAAAGAAAATGTCCATAATTAATCATACTTGTACATTTGTATTTATACATCCTTCAGAATAAATTTACAATTCTCTATGAAGAAATAAGTATTGGTGTGATCAAATCACAAATGTACATGTCTATATTGCTTCAGGAACAGTATAGTAAAAGCATATTAGTTTTAGTCTCATGAAATGGAAAATCTTCAAATGGAATTGATATAATATTACAACCACATTGCAATGTCAGCAGCACTTAGTAATATAATGATGAACCTATGTGCTTTCATTAGCAATATAGTTATTTTCAGAAGAACTCAGATGGCCTGTCTGAACACACTATCATCATTCAAGGAAGTATTAAAATATAAATTAAAAACACATTTTCAGGTTAAGACTACCAAATATTGCAGTGAAGTGATTAACAGTCTTCTTTCATATTCTGGTGTTATAGTTTTGAATATTTTCAGAAAACAACATAACCTAGGATGCTTTATGGGTTTTCTCAATCTCATCAAGAGAATGCCATGAAAGTAAAAATTTCAAGTTCGATTTATGTGTTTCTGCATACAGACTGAATAAAATGTATATCTGCATCTATTTCTGTATGATTCCAGAAGAGCTGAAAGATTTATAATAAATTTGGAACAGGGGATCTACATTAACATGCAAATTGTCTTATTATTTGGAATATTTTACATTCTTTTAAGTTAATATTACAAAGTCAATCTAATGCAGGCACAATTCAGGTCACAAGGCCTACCTGTGACAAGTTTCACTGCATGGAAATCTGAGCTAATCCTGAATGCAAGTGAATTTGGAAATAAATTTAAATGGGTAAATGGCTCCGTCAACACAACGTAAATATCTTCAAATGAAGATGAAACTAGATACTGACATATCGCTATTATTTATTATATAATTGTTTTGACCTTTTCTAGGTAATCATCAGGAGTTACTTGTGTCACCATTATCATAGCAAATCCACCCTTCTGATGAATGTAGACTAGTAATAAACGCACAAACCTTGTGATGTGCAGTTATGTCCAGATTAAAATAAATTAGAATAAAATTAGACATATACATCCAGAGTGGTGTATATCTACTAAAGTGTTACAAATGTATGTCAGACAAACAGGACGTACATTCTAAGTCCAGTATAAAAACACATACAAGCTATCCCTGTAACAGGCTATGAAGGCCCACAGGGGTGCGAGATGTTGAGGCGCCCACATTTTCTTTAGGCAGTCAGCTCACAGATGGCAGTAAGGATGTCAGCCTTATGTGTCAGCTGACCATTGATATTCTTGTAATGCTTGATGGTGACCTAGAGAAGGGTGAATCATGCAGCATCACCTTTACATAATAAACATAGAGACATGACAGTTATCTATTTTCATTTTCATCTGAAGATATTTACGTTGTGTTGACGGACCCATTTACTCATTTATCTAGTACACATTGGGATGCAAACCATAAAGATGGAAATAAATTTATTGGCATCACAGATACTTCCCCAAAGGAAGAGTACAACGCATGCAGTAACAGGAGCAAAACACAACACAGAACACGATACACAAATATATGTAGGAGGAATGCTCACATAAAAGAGAATTGGTATAATTCGCGTGTTTGAGTGTGACATAGGAAGAATCCTGAAAAGTTTTATTATTTAGAATTTATCGTCCTATATGATGAACACAAATTTTAGTCATTTTAGAATGGAGACATTATGGCATGCAGTACAATAGTTTAACGTGCATAAAGACACCTGAAGATGGCACATTAGTGCCGAAACATGTAGTGTGGAAGTGAAGTATAAGGTGAAAAAGTGTATACACTGTAAGACGGTCAGCATAAACTATGGACATGAATCAGTGTAACAGGACGCTAAAATATAACATTCCCCAAAGGTGTTCACTAATGCATGTATTACAGTGATGTTATCACATACCAAGGAGTTCTATTTTCTGGGATATAATGCCATGGGGTCTCAAAGTTATATCCCAGAAGATATAACCACCTCTGTGAGACTCTTAAATCCAGCATTATCACATACCATTTGCATCAGTGGGTTTCAAAATTGTGGCTTCAATTACTTCAGCATTAAGAAGAACTTTTGGTGCCTGAAACAATAAATTTTACCAAAGAACACTAAATAAATAGCAGGATGTGAATGCATGATACATATAACTTATTTTATTATTACAAATTTTAGTACAACAAAACAATGAAATTCAGAGATGAGATCAGCTGTTTTGTATTTAAAAGTACTGACCAATGTAATGAATTTTCATTCAAGACAAAATCTGAGTGAGGATTTGGCAGTTTGGGTACTAGCAGAGATAAATTCATGTCTTGAGGTTCCTCACAAGTGACAAAATTAAAATTCTGGTGAATGTAAGAAGTACTCTTCTCTCCTTCTTCATGCATAGTAGATCCCTTAGACTGGTCATCATTCCACTATTTCGGAATAAATGTGGAGTCCTTCACCTCATGCCAAATAGGCAGATCAAAAAGCCACAATGGCTTTAGAACTGAGTAGTACAATAGTAAGACAAACTAATATCAAATTATATGTAACAAAATCTGGAAAATATAAAGCAATATCCAAGCTTCTAGACAATTTATAAGCCTGAATATGCACAGTCAAACTCCATTTTGTCTCCTAGTTTGGGTGAAAAGGAACATGGAGCACAAAATAAACAATCAAACAGTTCTAAAGATTTAAACAAGACATTTAATAAACTGCAAACTCAATACTTGTTTATTTCAAACATGGCAAATAGAAGTCTTCTGTATATAACCATGAGCTTGAAATCATGAATACCAGAAATATAAAGCCTCCTCACCTTTCTTGCTCTTGCTACTGCAAGGAGATGACTGTGTGTAGTATCATCCAATTCAAAGACTTTTTGTAAGTATTCCAATAGGGCCAAAGAGTCAAGTGCTGCATTATGGCCTCTGAAGTGCAGTGTTTTATAGATAATTTCACCATACTGCTCATTCATCTGTCAAAATAATGTTAACATACTCTAGTTAATTTTACTCAATATAAAAAATGCAACAGCTCACCAAAAACCATTCATACAAAGACAGCACAAAATACTTCTTCTTACTAGCCAATGAAATAACTGAGCAACATACTCTCTTATAAAGTTCTTCTTTGTGTAGTGGAGATCAAGCTCAAGAAATTCTATGCTACTGTGAACTCCAAGATCATTCTAAAATCTCCTCAATGGCCCCCATATTGGACCAGTTCATATCCTCAAGACCTGTTTCTCTGGTTTTAATATTGTCCTCTTAGAGTACATTCCAAATTTGTGTCAAGATACTGTAAGAAACTAAGAACTTTAATTAGGATAAACAGTTCTGATCAGGATTTGAAATAAACAACCTCCAATTCAAGCAACAGCTTTATCTATTACGATGTTAGATTTGAAAGTGCAACAGCCAAGAAACTAGGTGAATCATTTCAATCAAATGGAATCACACAATTTGTGTGTTCATTCTTAAGTTGGATATCTTTACAGTAGTTTGTGCAAAAACATTGATATAACTGGCAGTTTATGGTTCTTCAGTAATAGCATGTCTAGGATTTCATTTTGGGAGCATGAAGAATCCTTTAATCGAAACTACACTTTACCTGTACATATTTTCAAACCATTGACAGTACTGATACTCTGCTGCCTCTCATTAAGTAATCATTTTACAGGTATATTTTGTCAAAAAGAATCACTTTTGCTCTTGTCATTCCAAATATTTGGATTGTAGAACCATGGCACACAACCCATGTACATATACATACACCCGTTTTTGGCCTGTTCTCCCTTCCCAAGGTAAAAAAATAAAACAGGATTGTGAGATGACCACGATTTCTACTTGCCCCTTATTTCAATGTCTGATCAGTCAACCAGTTCTCATAAGCTGTAATATGAACATTATGCCATTGGATGCCATCATTATCTCATACTTCATAATTTCCTACAACCACTAAAACAGTGGACACATAAAATTGTGATATGAAGTAACAATTTATGGCTCTGAAATTATACAATATGGTGCACAAAATGATCCAGTAATTGATCTATCAATAAAATTTTTATTTCAGTTACAATATCAGAAATTAACATACAGAAAGACCATTGCATGGAGATTTTTCCTGTGTGAATCAAGCATTCAATATGACCACCATTACATCTGCCAACTTCTTCAACATGAACTGTGATGCTGATTACTTGATGGCACATATCTTCAGTTATCTCGCTGTAGGCTTGATATTTTGTGCTCTCAATTCCATTACTGTTTGTGGCTTTTTCAGAAAAATCTTTTTCTTAAGGAATCCCAAAAGAAAACAGTCACAAGGGTTTAAATCAGGGGTATTCGGGGTCCAGTTCTGTCAGCATGTGAAACGATCAGGAAACTAGTTTCAGATGACATGCGAGTCAAAACTGTCATGTAGAAAGTTTAAAACAGCATTCATTGTGTGTGGCCTGGCTCCATCCTGCATGAACCACTGAGTTTGTAACGGCAAACCTGTAGCAAGAAGGTGAAGCACAAAAGTATCATGTAACATGCTTATATAGTGCTCACTGTTCATTGTCTCTTCAAAGAAAACTGGCCCTAGCAGGACATGACTTGTGTTGGCGACCCACACTGTAATTCTCGGTGCATTATGCACCTTCTCATGTATCACGCGTCGATTCTCTGACGTCCAAAACTGCACATTCTGTTTATTAACCACGCCATCCAAGCTGAAGTGTGCCTCATCAGAAAACCAAACATTGTTGAACGGTACCTCATTATTCTGAGCCCATTCAGCAAATCCGTCTTTGATGTTTGTTTTAAACTGTAAGTTTAGGCAACACTAACATTTTGTACGGATACAAATTGAAGTCACTTTTCAATAGTTGCAGAACCGACTGTCTGCATATCCCTAGTACTGTTGATTCACTGGGGTTTCTTTGCAGCGCCACTGTTCTCCGGTGAACGCACAGGTAAAGGTTAGGGACGTTTCCTTTCCAACACCGAACCATCATTATTAAACTGGTTATAAAGTTTATGAATTGTTTTGAATGAAGGCACCTATCGCGTTCGAAAATGGCACGAACCGCCTCTGTGTGACCACAACACTCTTTGTTTCGGTAAAGAACAACACTGTTTCTTTGCATTGTTCTAATGCGAAACTCCAAACGCCAACCATCTTTTTAACCTGGCGCATGAGCAGGAACAATGTGACACTAGCGCGCTCAGGAAGAGTAAGAACTAATCCCCATAATCAACTGTAGTGTTCACAATTCACTATTCACTAAGGACCTAAGGACATACTTCATTCTCATCGCTGTACCCTCAACTGCTGAATCCTCCTGGACTCAGAGTCAGTCACATTGCGACTGACGGTCAGTCAGTCAGTCAGTCAGTCGATCTTGGTGTCGAGCCCAATCTGGGGCTCCAAGCAGATTCGTCTTATATAGCCGTGGCAAGGACAACGCAGAAAACAAAGTTCTATTGTTGTGTAGCGCAGATCGCACATAAAACAAGTCACGTGATAGATATCTCGCCAGTCCATTAGCTCGCTGACTGTTGCCTAGCAACGAACTATAAACATTCCTCCTATTGTTGCATGCATGTTTGTCTAGCTGTTGCCTGGCAAATGCACTGACATGTCACAATATGTAGCACACATGTGATAAACATGACACGCATACACATTCTTTTCGGAAAGATTCATGAGATGAATGCCGTGTAGAGGCGGAAGGCTAATACTAAAATGAAAGAACTATCATATAGAGATACGAAGTGGACACAGGATAACATCCAACAGTGGACTGTTGTGACCAAAATGCTGAACATCAGATTGCATAAAAGGAAATTCTTTGATGATAGAGGATATTCCTTTCTGTAGGCCTAGTTAATTTAGCCAGTAGCCGCGAAGTAAAGGAAGAGGCACTGTATCCTCATGAATTGCATTTTCTACTTGAGTCATCTTTCATTTTGGACTCAGTGCAGTTCTTCTCACTTAATGAACCAGTCTGTGAACCTAGGTTCAATTCTCATACGAAATCGAAGACTATGAAATCCATTGGAAAGCATGTAGTTTATTTAAGCATGCTGTATCAAGTTCAGAAACTATGTAGAATCAAATCCGAAATCTTATGTTGCGTACGATAGAAGTGGAAGAGTTCATCGATCGAATGATTGATTGATTGATTGATTGATTCCTAGGTGATTTAACGGCAATGTTTCAGTTGCAGAAACTATAGCATAGAATGAGATGGAAGATGTCCACAAACGGTGACTAGCTAATGATTTGGAAGGAGGTGGCCATGGTCGATTTGAAGGATTCTCCCTTTTCCGGCCTATGCCTGGAGGCTGAAGAACGTGTCATAATTACCGGTAGTATATAATTAGTCCCTCCACCAACCTGCTCATTGAGTCGGTAGCAGTGAGTCGTGGTCCATTTCGACACACTTTACCCGATATCATGATGACGACGGTCGTACCACGACTTCCATTAACACACGGTGATTTGATCCATGAGTCAGACACCGCATGTTCGAATCTTGGTCGATTATTATGTTTCTCGCCAATACCCCTCAGACCCTCATTGCAACATAGAAAGTAACTATAACTATGCCACGGAGAGGGCAGCCCCACATAAATATATCATCACTTTCTCTGCTGTCTTTTTCAGCGTCTGGGATGGATTGGTCCTTCATTCAATTCTTCTACTGTTCAATTTAGTAACTGTTATCCTTCTCGAAGTTTAAGTTAGTAAAAGATAAAGTTGTTCCTGTGCTTAACTAATTAAGCACTACGCCATGAAGACGTATGGGGGAGTGGGTGTATAGATCCATATTCTCTTGACCTCGCCACTAGTTGAAGGTGAGTGGTTACCTTCACGCCACGGTCGCTTTACCCGCGGGGAAATAACCCTTGCTACTCATTGGTTGGGAGGCTCGGTGGGCCCCAGAACTAGTCTGAACGACGTGGAGGAAAGAAAAATCTTGACGCTACTGAGACTCGACATCCGACCCCTCGGTCATCCAGCCCGTAGCCAGTCACTAGTATACCGATTTAGCTAACCCGACTCCCGGTCAGTAAAGATCAGAACTGAGATGAAGATTGATTGGACTGTAGAATCGGATGTACTAGTATAGTGAGAACTTTTTCTCTCCACTATGATATACTTAGATGGTACTTTGCGTCTTATTTTAATGTGGATCCTACATCAGGAAAATGACCCCTATCAAAATTCGGTTTTTGAATCTGTCCATCACTTCTTCACGGCACAGTCTCATCCGTTGCCCATGGTAAACACTGATATAAAAACTCACTTTGCTTATCCAGTAGCAATCGGATAATGCAGTGTTTCTCAAACTGTGGGACGTGTTTGGTTGGACTGGTTGGATAGAACGTGCATTTAGCGAATAAGACCTTCCATTAATGATTAATATAATACTAAAATGCGCGTAACTGTAAAAATACACTCCTTAAGGAAGGCGAGATTTTATTTTTCTGTGGTCAGATTATGCTTTTTGACAGAATGGCCCTTGGGACACATGGTGCAGAGCCGAGAGACACCGACGTAATAGACCTCGCTTGTTGGGGCTAAAGAAATGCATCAAAGTTGAAGAAAAGTTCATAAATTAGGAACGCTGCCAACAGTGGCGATGCGGCGAAGAACTTCAGTCTGGTACAAACTTGGAAAGTTTTCTTGAAAATTTGATAGTTACTCAGCTGGTTAATGAATTATACAAATTATAATGGAACGAAAGTTCACTATCTGTTCATAGAAGCCCTTTATTTGATTCCCTCATGAGCCAGTTCAGTCTGGTTCACACGGTGACATTCTGTTTCTATACGTCCCATTTCAACACTGTCCTCCCATCTACACTTTTGTCTCCAAAAGGGTCTCTCTTTCGCTGAGGTGTTTGGATTGGCATTTCTCGTGCCCTCTTTCGTGTTGGGGCACGAGGTAGCGTAGGTTGTTGAGACAGTATACTACAAGACAGAAAATCGTGGGTTAGATTCCCGATCAGGTCACTGGATTTTCAATCGACCTAATCCCTCCAGCCACACTATGGCTCTGAGGTCAACTCGGCCTCTAACAGAAATGAGTATCAGGAATTTTCTCGGAGGTAAAGGGCGGCCGGCTCCTAAGGCTGACAACCTCACCGCCATCTGTGAGCCGATTCTGTAGAGAATGTGGGAGCCTCGACGTCTCACAGGCTTATGGGTCTCCACGGCCTGTTATAGGGATAGAATTACCTTTTTATACCTCTTTCGTGTTATTACACGTATATCCCACCCAGCTCATCCTTCTTAACTTAAGTACTCTAATAATGTTAACTAAAGAGTACAGATTGCCGGTCACGGTAGCCGAGCGGCCTAAGGCATGTAGTGTCTTCGCTCGCTTGGAAACCGGGAACGTGGGTTCGAATCCCACTCAGGGCATGGATGTTTAGTTTGTGTGTGTGTGTTTGTCTGTGTTTGTGTACAGATAGAGGCCTTGCGACGAGCTGCTCACCCGCCCAAGGAGTCCTACCGAATGTGTAAGATCTAGAAAACCGAAGTGAAAGGAGAAGTTCATGGCGGTAGGCCTAGGCCCACTGGCGCTGTAGTGCCAAGAAAAAAAAAAGGAGTACAGATTATGAAGGTCCTCATTGGGTACTAACTTAATGGAGCAGTCGTCCTTTCAAATAATTGCTATTAGACGGAGAAATTGCATATAACAGATTTTGAAGTTTCATCGCACCAATACACATATTTTTCTCCCCTCTTTCTCCCATTTTGGAGTATAGGGCTGATTCTCAGTTTCATGATCATTTTTACAGACTGTAGGACTCCTTGGACGGGTGATCAGCTCGTCGCAAGGCCTCTACCTAAATACAGGACAACACAAACACAGAATAAACGCATACACACACCAAACATTCATGCCTTATGTGGGATTCGAACCCACGATCCCGGCTTCCAAGCGAGCGAAGACAGTACATGCTTTAGACCGCTCGGCTGCCGTGACAAGCCAATACACACACACATATAGCCATCATTCATTAGATCCTGTGTTGGGCGCTGACAGTAAGAATTTTTTTTTTTTCCTTTGGCGCTATAGCCCCAGTTTGGGCCTTGGCCTACCTCCATGAAACTCTCCGTTTCACTTCGGTTTACTAGATCTTAGATATTGAGTACGACTCCTTGGGCGGGTGATCAGCTAGTCGCAAGACCCCTATCTGTCCATAAACACAGAAAGACGTACGTACACACACAAACACCAAACATACATGCCTTGAGTAGAATTCGAACCCACGATCCCGGCTTCCGAGCGAGCGAAGACAATGCATGCTTTAGACCGCTCGGTTACTGTGGCCGGAAGGGAAAAATGATTACTAGATGATATTTGTGTTTCCTTCCTCGATAATCAGCGCGCGGTCACAAGAACGTCATGTAGAATAAGGAAATGTTAAAAATAGAAGTGATGAGGGTTGGAATGTTGACAAAGCTTCACGAGACGTTACGTTAATTGTCTTAATTTCTCCGGGCTTGCGTAGTACTGTAACGAAACCGTGAAGCGAGGTGACCCATCCCGTGGGGTATGTCAGCAGACCTAAAGATATCCAGTTCCTGATATGCGGTATCTGTTCTCTGCGTGAAAAAAATGAATGAGGATTTTCCTCTGTTCCTATTATCCATACCGGAATAACCCAGTGCCATTTCCCCTCCTGAACTTGTCGCCCTTAGTTGTCAAGTAGCGTCTCATTCGCGGAAACACCGTCGTCACAACGAGAAATAAAGCGTGTAAAGGCGATGTCCTCCACTGCTAAAAATCACATTAGCCTTCACTCTTGCCTTGGCAATGAAGTAGCCAAGAAATACTGTAGACTATACAGCGGATGTTTACTTCGTGTTGCGGGTTCTTGTAAACGCATCCTGTATCCTACACAGAGAAGCGCTAATTTGTATTCATCCTGGGTTAGAAAGGCGCAGTCTTTATAAAAGTAAAGTAAAGCTATCCCTGTACCATGCCGTAAAGGCTCATAGGGTTTTGAGACGTTATGGGGCCCCACACTATCTAGACAATCGGCTCAAAGATGGCGGTAAGGTTGTCAGCCTTACGCGCCGGCCGCGCTTTACTCTGCAGTCTTTATACTGTTGAAAATAAGAATTTAAGATCCGTGACTTCGAGGTGATTTATACTGGACAAACCTCCATGCCACATTTCATACAAATGATTTCTCCCAAGTCATCTCTGAACAGAGGCACATACATATAACCACATAAGTCGATCTTAGGCCGTTTGTATACACGCTGCGATAATATTGGCATCGTGTGCAATAAAATTAAGTATGATGTAACTGATGTCCTTCAGAGAGTCACCGACTGGATAAAACTCTCGTTCCAGTACAGCGGTATATGCGTGGCCCTTACCGAACCTTTTCTGTGAAATGACAAAAACGGGTTTCTTCATGTCTGTTTAAATTACTTAAAACCTTCTCCGCCAAAGCAAAGTGGAATTCCAGGTTTTATTAAGTAAAGATGAGAAACTAGATCAAATGGCATATTTAGCACATATTTTTTGTATTGTAAAATTAATTGAGTATCTCCCTGCGAAGACAACATGCATGTATCATCGATTTATACGAAGAATTTAAGTCATTACATATGCAACCGGATTTACACACTTCACAGCTCAATATAAAGAAGACAATCGTGTTTCTGTTCTTGCCACTCGAGATGCAGAATGTAATTCCTTCATTTTGCAATGGCAGTTTAGGCTCAGAAATTTAAAAATTGTTGATAAGTCTGAGAACAGATTTTCAAAGATACTTTCCGGATGTAGTATATGAAAGAAACTGTTGCCATTGGTCAGACATTGTAAGTTCATATATCAAGAATTGCACACGGTAAATTTTCCGGAATGATAAATAATACATTTGTAAAGTCGATGTTGTCTATTCTTTCAGTAATTCAAATTCGATTTCGCAGAATTGTGGCATATTCAGTGTTGCAGACATAGTTTTTAAAATATCCCCCCTTCACAAGTACCTATGGGTGTGAAGAGGCTTTTCAAGTTTTCTTCAAGTTAAAAGTAGGCAGAGATAAATTAAAGTGGAGAATAGTCTTACGAGTAGATGTGTGATTGCTATATAATTTTGACAACAAAGAATTTATCAGAAACGAAACAAACATCCCATACGTGTATGGGATGTAAATTTATCTTTGTAAGAAGCAATGACTCTTCTTATACTGAAGAGAACGACGTGTTACAAGCCAGAATTCGCTGACCAAAATAATGGGAGTATTGTTTCTGTGAATTATAGACGATTTTCTGAAGCGCAGTGACGTAATCAGAATTGGAGATGAAAAGGCCGGGTGGCGGCCCCTTCACGTGAACCTCAGACCGCATCGACAGATCCCACTCTCTTCATGCAGCACTATTAAGAATAACAGATGTGCGGAAAATATTTAAAGGCAAAGAAATAAGGTAAAGCTATCCCTGTAACAGGCTGTGAAGGACCATAGGGTTGTGAGACGTCGAGGCACCCGCATGTTCTCCAGAAACTGGGCTTGCAGATGTCGGTAAGGTTGTCATCCTCACGCGCCGGCAGCCCAATACTCAGAGTATACAGAAAGACCGCAATAGTGACAAATACACAAGAAATTACGACACACAAAAACTACAAATAGCCGCAAAAGAGTGCAACGACTACTCATGAGATCGAACTAAATATTGACGTGCATGGGAGCGCTGTGGACAAGTGAACAGTGCAGTGGTTTCCCCAAAAAGAAAAAATCACCTGATGATGGACCATGTGAGGCCAAAACATGTAGTAAAACTAGAAACATGTAAAACTAGATATATTTAAGAAATTTTGATAATAACTTTTAATGTATAAAATATACTTTTAGTGTCCTATTGACATTTTAATGATTTCAACATCATGAAGTATTAAAATACATTTTTAGTGCGTGACATATTCTTGATATATTTTATATTCTTGCATTAGTGACGTGTATTTTAATAATAAGATGCAGGGTACAAATTATGAAGGTCCTCGCAATGCACTCTTCCCTGGCTTTCTGTTCTTACCTCCTAAGATCCAAATGTTCGCCTTAGCACGCTGTTCTCAGCCACTCTCCGTCTACGTTCTTCTCTTCATGTCAGAAATTATATTCTACAAACAAGACAACACAGCCTGTCTCGGACCGATTTTCAGGCCGGGTCCATGTGAACATGAAGCGTAAATTAAATGTGAACCATTACGTAACGAGGTTAGGTTGGCGAAAAGTAAGTTGCAGCACATGACGCAATGGTCGATAATTTCTGTTTGATACAGCAGGAGGAGGATTTCCTCAAAACAGTTATTCCCCGTTGTAAGAGAGCTTCATGAGCAGAAGCAGGATGATAAGTTGTGTAATACCCGACGGTAAATGTACGTCTGTTCCGGTTCATGTCGGTGAGCACATGTGAATTAAATACACAGTATATGATTTGGTATTCTGCCATGAGAAGATTCTTAATAAACAAACTCTTATCAGTTGTATGCATGAAACGTTTACATCGGGCAGAAATGTCACCAACGCGTCTAAAATGTATCCTGGAGATATGTAGTTCGAATATAGAACAATGCACCGTCTACTCTGTTGTTTGACGTGTTTTTCCCTGGACATTCCAGGCGAATGCCGAAACAGCAATTTCCTTCATAGTTCTTGCTAGTCCACCATATATAACCATCGTCTCATCTCAGACTCTAATAACTTTAGAATTAACAGAGGATTTTAGTAGCGTAAAACATGATAGATCTGAGGTTTTCATGACGGGGAACCGGTGACTATGAAGATACTAATCTTTTGGGATTTAACGCCATGTAGTCCGGTAGATGTTCACCAACATTTTGTAAGGGAACGTCGGCGAACTTGTACCGGGTAAATCAGAAAACAGCTGTAATACCATCTATTAATTATACAGTAACATTCATAGACTTCATTACTCGACAAGTGCTGGTCTTTCAAAGTACTCACAAATAATACACAGATAAAAGAAAGACAAAAAATAAAATCAGAGACAGGGACAAAAAGCAGATCGAAAAGACGAATATGAGACAAACAAAGAATAAAGACGGAATGATGAAGTATGCCCTTCATCGGTGTGTTCTTCTGTTATATTATTGGCTCATTTAATGGCGCTGTTTCAACTACAAAAATGGAAGACCTCGAATAAGATGGAAGGATGATCATACAGGAAAGGGGGTTGAAAAGGCACGGCTTTGCACTGTTTATGACACTGTTCTAGCATCTGTCCCAAGGACGGAGGATAGCCATCAGGTACGATCAGGTACTTGTTACGAGAGTATTCAAGGCCGTGCCATAGTTCAGGCAGTTAGTCGCCGGTTTCCCACCGCGGCGGCCCGGGTTCCAGCCCGGTTCAGGTCACGTGGGATTTGTGGTGGACAAAGTGAAAGTGGAGCAGGTTTTCTCCGAGTACTTCGGTTTCTCTTGCCAATCATCATTCCACCAGTTGCTCCACAATCACCCTCACCTATCATCTGGGCCTGGTACAATAG
Source organism: Cryptotermes secundus (assembly GCF_002891405.2). Classification (NCBI taxonomy): domain Eukaryota; kingdom Metazoa; phylum Arthropoda; class Insecta; order Blattodea; family Kalotermitidae; genus Cryptotermes; species Cryptotermes secundus. Next base: position 187,768 of record NW_019718624.1, on the reverse strand, counting down.
GCCAAACAGTGGGCGCAGTACCAAGTGAACTCAATCCCAACCCACTAAGAATAATAATAAAAAATAATAGGAGAGCATTCTCCATTCCAAGATTCAAGCCCTTGACTTCCTAGTTATATGGGACGAGTGTCGCCCACAATTCTGTGACATTTCTTCTGTCCAGTGTAATTATATAACGCCACAGGAAAATAATAGGTGTCACTCACCTTACAGACACGTTAAATTTCGGAGAGAGTTAAGAAATCTGGTGGCTTCTGAAATATTACCTCCGCGATGCCTTCACCTCAACTTTCATGAAGACTTGCGGTTCAGTGGAAGAGGACGCAACTGCCCTGGAACACTGCACGTACTCGACTGGTTTTATGCAGTAGAACTGGTGATCACAGACATGTCAGAAGCAACAGAATGAGTCACTCATACACATAACTCTCTTGGTAATGAAACAGAAGCGCTACCGGCAAGCCTGCACAAATGAATCCTTATATACTCGTATATATACATCCTGTTGAAGTTGGTGTTAGAATCTATTTTTAGTTGTTTATCGTCCGTCATGCAACAATATCGAGATTTAGAATTCAAGCCTTTCAGAATTAGTCACTGCAATACATGTTTCGGTCTACTCGGCCATCAACAGATGCGATGCAATTCGGGGTAACTGTTGTGCCTTCCACGCTACTGATTTCAGTGTTTTCATATTTACAATGTTTCTAAACGGATTCAGTGTCGTTCCTTTTCTTATGTCACATCTACTGTCTATGTCATGTGTCAGTATTTTCTTTCCGTGGGATATCTTTTTGATTAAACGCACATTGATTTTTTGGTATGCATATTGCCCCTATAGTGTGCAGTGTGATGTTAAGAGTGTGTTGTGGAACTGGTTCTGAATATATAGGGGATTGAGGCGTGTGCGCTAGTATCTGGTGGGATGTTTCAAATGTCTGGTCAAAGTATCTTTGCATGTGTCGTTCATGTGTAATCTGTCTTTACTAATTATATATATATCGTATATATTTATATATGGAATATTTCTAATGCTTTCAAATATATTATTTTTCTCTATTTTTGTAACATCCATTGTGTCTGCTATAGTGCCATATTTTCTGTGTTCGATATATGACTTGAATATCCGGAGTTGTCATTATTACTTCTAATTGCCTGTATATGTTCCTTATATCTAATGTGGAATGCTCTATTTGTTTGTCCTATGTATCTTAATGGGAAATGCAAGCATTTCATTTGGTATATGCAATATTTTTCTTATTTATCTCGTTGTGAGCATGGTTTTATTATGTTTTGTATTGTGTTCCGTGTTCTGAATGCTATGTTTGATCAAAGAGTTTTGTAATCCTCTTTCTTTATTTTCCAATGTATGTGAAGACGGTCCGTTTTGTCTTTCGGTGTTGTGGATCAGTGTTTTCGCTTTGTGCATGTGTGGCAGGATGTTTCCTGATTCGGCTAAGGTTGTATATACTGTTGTGCAATATGTTTTTATGGCATATACTTCTTCATCTCTTTCTTCTTCTATTATTAGACATGTATGTAATCGATATAATAGGCAATTAATCCTTGATGTTTTATGTTCATGTGGGTGGCATGGGTCGGTAGATACTATGTCTGTGTGTGTTTCTGTACATTGCGAATTAACTCTGTTTTCTTTCGGTGTATTGTAAGATCGAGGAAATTAATTGAGTTATTTATTTCTTTTTCTATGATGAATTTTATATTGATTTGTTGTTTATTACATTCTGTCAAAGTTTTATCTGTGTTCGTTTTATTTGATTGTAAATTGGCAGTTGTGACACCGCGTAAGGCCAGTCTGAAGCCGCGCCATAGCTCAAGCGGTTAGTCCCCGGCTTCCCAACGCGGCGGTCCGGGTTCAATCCCGGGTCTGGTCAAGTGGGATTTGTGGTGGACAAAGTGGCGCTGGGGCAGGTATTCTCCGAGTACTTCGGTTTCCCCTACCAATCTTCATTCCACCAATTGCTCAACAATCACCCTCACCTATCATCTGGGGCTGGTACAATAGGCCGGAAGTGGCCGCAGTACAAGGGACTTAAGTCTCACCCCACTAGCAATAAAAAAAAAAGGCCAGTCTAGCTCTGCAAAACTCTGCATTCATAACAATATGGTTAAGGCTCTTCAGCTTGAATACCTCTTGGGATTTTACATATCTTGTTAAGGCAACAAAAAATAGAGGAAAGGTTTCTACGTGGGCCTATCCGTTTGGTTCTGTCCGAGTGGCCTTCATTTACCTCACGTTGATGACGTAGAAGCCTAAGTCCTCAAGGCTGTTGGAAATTACTTCCCATTGCGTGTCTGGCCGAGTAGGCCTAAACATGTATTGCAGTGACTAATATTGAAAGGCTTGAATTCTAATCTCGATACTGTTGCATGGTGGACGGTAAACAACTAAAAATAAATTGTTAGCGTAATATTTATCATTGTCATTTCGAATTTGGGGGTTTTCATAGCAAGGAATCCTCTACCTTGAGGCTCGATAATTCGTTGCATAAACGTAAGTTACGTACCAGATCACGAATGAGCGAGTAGTCTTTTGTTTCAATGTATCGTGTCTATTCTGTAAATTTTGTCAGTATTTGATGTGTATATGTGAAGCTTAACATACAATATATGGAGACGGTTTACTATTCATTATTTATGCGTGCTATTCTTGGTAGATGGCGTTAAACATCTTCTTCGACGTATCATTCGATATTATGTAGGTCTGGAAACGAATATGGAAGAAGCATGGGGAGTACGAAAACTTATGTAATAAATGGTCAGAATTTTCAGGGGGTGTTACATTAGTTGGCTGTAATATTAAGAGTACCGACCGTTTCTGTGATCTAGTGGTCAGAGTTCCTGGCTACAGATCCGGAGGTCCGGGTTCGTTTCCCGGCGCTACTAGATTTTCTAAGAAGTAGTGGGTCTGGAACGGGGTTCAATCAGCCTCGTGACTTCTCCGACAAGCGGCGGTCTCTCGGTAGGTATAGTTTGCTTGCGGACTAAAACCACGGAGTTTTGATTGTAATATTAGAGTACCATAATAACCTGCGAGCCAGAATAAAAAGAGTGCTGTGGGAGAGATATCTGCACGTAAATAATAGGCAGTTCCAGTTACTTTCGCGCTTGGGGCAACCTGAAAGCGTCCTTTTCAGGAAACTGGGAGAATCCCACGTTATCCCTTGCCATTGCTAGGATTAGGGAAGAGGAATGGCAGTAGGATGAAAAAATGGAATAGGTACACGTGAGAAAAGAGAGGACATAACGGGGTAGAGAAATTCAAGAACGGGAGAGAGGGTACTCTTGAAGGAGAGAGGGTGAGAAAGGGGGAGATAAATAACGTTAGGAAAGAAAATACAAGGACGGAAGATAATAAAGGAGTAAAGAGGGATTGATTTATTGTATTGTTGTTGTTTTGCGGTGTATTACGACGCTGTCAGCATCTAGGCTACGTAGGATGGGTCACGGATAATGAAATGGAAAGGATTCGGGAATGAAGGAGGCGTGCTTCAGTCTTCCTATGTACCTGGAGGACTGCGGGAAGCGACCAGAAATCTGAGACAGGCTAGCCAGTGTCCAGACCGAGAGTCGCATACAGCACCTCCGGAGTATGCCTAGATCATTACCACTATACTATTGTTGTTGTTGTTACTGGACATATCTCCAGCAGTCAATTTTAAACACTTATACGCCGTACAAATTATAATATGCCCACATTTCACAGACAAAATATAGGCATATATTCTCTCTGTGCCCTTAACTAAAATCATTTCTTGGGCTTATGTGTAGAGGTGGTAATAGGATACCTCCACCGTAGCCCTGCGACTTGCAGAAGGCGACGAAAAGGGAACTCGGTGCCTGGGGGTATAACTGGGTCACCCTATCACTGAGGGAAATAAATACAGAAGCCTTGTCCTCCACATTGGGTGTTAGAGGCAAGGCTGACGACCTTGCTCTGTAATAGATATTGTTGAGAAATCCAATGAAATAAAAACCGGATGAAATCTGGCAGAATCTTCTAAGAAAGGCACTAGCTCGAAAGGTGTGGTTTTGCCAGTGGTGATATGTGTAGATGCTAAATACAGGTATCGCAGGATGTTACATTTTCTTTCTTTTGCGTTTCCATTATATACTTTCAAGAAATTAATAACAAGCAAAAGTGGTAATACAGAAATGCAGCCAAGCCGTTCTTACTGCAGATGCTGAAGACCGGGAGTGCAAACATTATTCCGGGACAATCTGTATGCACTGCGAACTGTTGCAGCGGATGTCGATTTTATAAGAAAACATTCTATGTTTAATTGTTATTGAGTCCAAATCACATTATATGTCCGAATTTTATGTGCAACAGTACTGAACTAAGGCTTTCATAAAAGCTACTCATGGACCTACACTCAAAACAAAGGCCAGCGAGCCTCCAGTTCACATAAAAAGCAACCCCTTATTTACACCTGACATATATTTCTAGAGCTTAACGTTAATAGAATTCCATCCCCATCACATCTGACATCTGTTTGGTGACTGCACGTAGGAAAATATCTATCCTACTCAAAATTTTGAAAGAATTTCAGATATAACATTTTCTACTTTATCGGCGAGAATTTAGAATACTCGTAGTCAGCGAGTGAAAACATTCGTGGAGAGAGAAAAAACTTTCATCAGTTAAAGAAAAGTATGCCCGCCACATTCACACGTTTAAATAAATAGTTCATACAAATCACGTCCTACACCGGAAGTTCCCTCTAATAAAACTTACACATTTATGGTCTATAAGACTGCTCTTCTAAGTAGGACTAGAATGCAATACATTTGAGAACCACACCTAGGATATAAAATAAATACAAAGGAAATTTGTCCAAAAGAAATTAATATTCCAATTAAATAAACAATTAACTAAGAAGATAAAATATAGCGACTTGCTATAGGGTAAACGGCCAGGGAATTGGGGTTCGATTCCTGGCAGAGGAAAAAAATTTTTCTCCTCTGACCCCCCATCCACTCTCCTATCCGTTGAGTATGGAAGACCCTTTCCCCGGGGGTTAAAGCGGCAAAGACTTGAAGCTGAACACTCACCTCTGTCTAGGGCCGAAGTTAAGATTACAGGAATCTATAAGTACACTCCTCAACATTTCTTCACGGCGTGAAGCTTAATTAAATGAGTACAGGGCAATGGACTTTGTGAATTTCGAGAAATGTTTAAAAGGTTGACACTTTCGATATTGTACTCAATTTGAAACACTGTCGTTGTGCAGAACACATTCAAAGAATTAACAGACAAAAGCATTTTCGACCTTCCTGGTTTTTGTGAAAATAAAATTATAATATCTGAAAACATTCCAGCCTCTCAAGATTCTAGACATTCGTGCAATTTTATGAGTAATCACATGTGAGGTGCATCCCTTGTCACCATGGAATGGCGTGTCCTCAGGTCGTGGATGGAGACGGCCTCCAGATACAGAGGGTGTCTGCGAATATATATTTAACAAGCAGTCGTGGACAGCTGACAATGCAGTGGTCCTCCAGCTCGGGGGTTGGGCGTGGGGATACATCACCATAAAAAAATAAGCTTGTTACGAGAGATCACAAGAAGCCTCGGACCTGGACGGATTCTTTGGATAAACGACCTAAAAGAAAGAAAATGGATATGAAATTTTGTACTTGCAATGTTAGAAGTATGTAGAGGGCAGGTTCGCTTAGGGCACTGGCCAAAGAAATCTCAAAATATAAGTTAGTGGTAGTCCAGGAGGTCGGATGGGACAGAGGTGGCACCGAACTAGCAGGCAAATATACNGTTTAAAAGGTTGACACTTTCGATATTGTACTCAATTTGAAACACTGTCGTTGTGCAGAACACATTCAAAGAATTAACAGACAAAAGCATTTTCGACCTTCCTGGTTTTTGTGAAAATAAAATTATAATATCTGAAAACATTCCAGCCTCTCAAGATTCTAGACATTCGTGCAATTTTATGAGTAATCACATGTGAGGTGCATCCCTTGTCACCATGGAATGGCGTGTCCTCAGGTCGTGGATGGAGACGGCCTCCAGATACAGAGGGTGTCTGCGAATATATATTTAACAAGCAGTCGTGGACAGCTGACAATGCAGTGGTCCTCCAGCTCGGGGGTTGGGCGTGGGGATACATCACCATAAAAAAATAAGCTTGTTACGAGAGATCATAAGAAGCCTCGGACCTGGACGGATTCTTTGGATAAACGACCTAAAAGAAAGAAAATGGATATGAAATTTTGTACTTGCAATGTTAGAAGTATGTAGAGGGCAGGTTCGCTTAGGGCACTGGCCAAAGAAATCTCAAAATATAAGTTAGTGGTAGTCCAGGAGGTCGGATGGGACAGAGGTGGCACCGAACTAGCAGGCAAATATACATTTTTCTATTGAAAAGAGAATGAGCAGTTAAGAGGGTAGAACTTATTAGTGATACGATGCCATACATAATACTAAGAGGTCGCTGGTGTGATAACATTGTTCTAAATGTTCATGCTCCAACAGAGGACAAAATTGATGACATAAAGGACAGGATCTGCAAAGAACTAGAACATGTATTTGATAAATTCCTTAAATACCACATGAAAATTTTGTTAGGAGATTTCAATGCCAAAGTGGGTAGGGAAGATATTTTCAAACCAACNTGGAGACGGCCTCCAGATACAGAGGGTGTCTGCGAATATATATTTAACAAGCAGTCGTGGACAGCTGACAATGCAGTGGTCCTCCAGCTCGGGGGTTGGGCGTGGGGATACATCACCATAAAAAAATAAGCTTGTTACGAGAGATCACAAGAAGCCTCGGACCTGGACGGATTCTTTGGATAAACGACCTAAAAGAAAGAAAATGGATATGAAATTTTGTACTTGCAATGTTAGAAGTATGTAGAGGGCAGGTTCGCTTAGGGCACTGGCCAAAGAAATCTCAAAATATAAGTTAGTGGTAGTCCAGGAGGTCGGATGGGACAGAGGTGGCACCGAACTAGCAGGCAAATATACATTTTTCTATTGAAAAGAGAATGAGCAGTTAAGAGGGTAGAACTTATTAGTGATACGATGCCATACATAATACTAAGAGGTCGCTGGTGTGATAACATTGTTCTAAATGTTCATGCTCCAACAGAGGACAAAATTGATGACATAAAGGACAGGATCTGCAAAGAACTAGAACATGTATTTGATAAATTCCTTAAATACCACATGAAAATTTTGTTAGGAGATTTCAATGCCAAAGTGGGTAGGGAAGATATTTTCAAACCAACAACTAGGAATGAGAGTTTGCACGAAATTATTAATGATAATGGAGTTAGAGCAGTAAACTTTGCCACATCCATAAATCTGTCAATGTTCCCACATTATAACATTCATAAATTTACTTGGACATCTCTTGTTGGGAAGATGCAAAACCAAATTGACCATATTTTGACAGACAGGAGATGGCATTCAAGTATACTTGGTGTCTGATCATTCAGGGCAGCAGATTTTGATACTTACCACTACCTGGTGGTGGCAAAAGTTATGGAGAGACTGTCAGTGANTTGTACTTGCAATGTTAGAAGTATGTAGAGGGCAGGTTCGCTTAGGCCAGTGGCCAAAGAAATCTCAAAATATAAGTTAGTGGGAGTCCAGGAGGTCAGATGGGACAGAGGTGGCACCGAACTAGCAGGCGAATATACATTTTTCTATTGAAAAGAGAATGAGCAACATGAATTAGGTAAGGGTAGAACTTATTAGTGATACGATGCCATACATAATACAAAGAGGTTGCTGGTGTGATTACATCGTTCTAAATGTTCATGCTCCAACAGAGGACAAAATTGATGACATAAAGGACAGGATCTGCAAAGAACTAGAACATGTATTTGATAAATTCCTTAAATACCACATGAAAATTTTGTTAGGAGATTTCAATGCCAAAGTGGGTAGGGAAGATATTTTCAAACCAACAACTAGGAATGAGAGTTTGAACGAAATTATTAATGATAATGGAGTTAGAGCAGTAAACTTTGCCACATCCATAAATCTGTCAATGTTCCCACATTATAACATTCATAAATTTACTTGGACATCTCTTGTTGGGAAGATGCAAAACCAAATTGACCATATTTTGACAGACAGGAGATGGCATTCAAGTATACTTGGTGTCTGATCATTCAGGGCAGCAGATTTTGATACTTACCACTACCTGGTGGTGGCAAAAGTTATGGAGAGACTGTCAGTGAGTAAACAAACAAAGCACAGGTTCATATGGAGAGGTTCAAACTCAACAAATTAAACAAGGTAGAGGGTAAAGAGCAGTATCATGTCGAAATCTCAAATAGGTTCACAACTTTGTAAAACTTAGACACTGAAGTGGATATTAATAGAGTTTGTGAAACTATTAGAGAGAATATAAAAAATTCTGCAAGAGAGAGTTGAAGAAGCCTAAGCCTTGGTTCAATGAAGAATACTCAAAATTATTAGACCAAAGGAAACAAGCCACATTGCAGTGGTTACAGTATCCAAAAAAAAATAAATGGGGATAATCTGAACAATATAAGACGTGAAACCAGCAGGCATTTCAGGAATAGAAAGCCGTAATATCTGAAATACAAAATGGATGAGTTTTCAAGNCTTTGCCACATCCATAAATCTGTCAATGTTCCCACATTATAACATTTATAAATTTACTTGGACATCTCCTGTTGGGAAGATGCACAACCAAATTGACCATATTTTGATAGACAGGAGATGGCATTCAAGTATACTTGGTGTCCGATCATTCAGGGCAGCAGATTTTGATACTTATCACACTACCTGGTGGTGGCAGAAGTTAGGGAGAGACTGTCAGTGAGTAAACAAACAAAGCACAGGTTCATATGGAGAGGTTCAAACTCAAGAAATTAAACAAGGTAGAGGGTAAAGAGCAGTATCATGTTGAAATCTCAAATAGGTTCACAAATTTGTAAAACTTAGACACTGAAGTGGATATTATTAGAGTTTGTGAAACTATTAGAGAGAATAAGAAAGTGGTAATATCTGAAAGACAAAATTGATGAGTTTGCAACGAANAGATCGCATTAAGTGCAGGAACTGTTTTGGAAGAGATTGTGGACCTGTCATCTGACAGATTACTGATGAATGAATGAATCACTGCTATCAATTTCATATAAAATTCTATCCAATATTCTTCTTTCAAGGTTTAGTCCATACATAGATGAAATTATTGATGATCATCAGTGTGGGTTTTGACATAACAGATCAACAAATCTTTTGCATTCATGAAATAATGGAGAAAAAATGAGAGTACAATGAGACACTACATCAGCAATTTGTAAACTTCAAGCAAGCCTTTGATCTGGTTAGGGGGGTAGGATTTGATTTGATTCAACTTGGTCCATCACATTAGAAATATTATAAAAGGTTATCAACTCTGCCCAGTGTGACTGATAAAATGTTTCTTCTTTCTCTCCTTTTTAATCTTCCATCCTTGACATGTTTTGGTTTGAGAGACTATCTTCAGAAGGATGTATCAATATAAGCAGAAACTACTATTACAATGTGATTTGTCAATATCAATACATACATACATTATCACAATGCCATGAATATAAAATTTGATCCTACAACTACAGCGGTGTGCATGAATATATTAAAATATTTATAAATTATTATAATCAGTTTGTTTACAAGTGTGGTTTAAAGAGACTTTCTTAAAATTTAGAACCAATTTGGTTCGTGTCCTTTATACTACCTCTCTTTAAAGGAACTTTTTCTTGATATTAGAGGGATTGTTCACTATAAGTTTGTACCAACTGGACAGTCAACCAAGTTTATCATTTTGAGGTACTGAAAAGGCTGCGTAAAAAAGACAGAAATGACCCAAACTTTTCGCCAACAACCCATGGCTTTTGCAGCACAACAATGGACCTGCTCACATCGCACTGCTGTGAGGTAGTTCACAGCTAGTAAACAAATAACTGTGCTGGAACACCCTCCCTATTTACTGAATCTACCCCCAGTGACATTTTTCTGTTCCCAAAGATAAAGGAAATATTGAAAGGAAGAAATTTTGATGACACCAATGACATCAGGTGTAATGCATTGACAGCTCTGAAGGACATTCCACAAGACCAGTTCCAAAATTGTTTTGAAGGGCTGGCATGTGCATACCTTCTGAAGGTGAACACAGTGATATTCAGCAATGAGGTATGTAGCATTTTTACCATGCTGAGTTCACGAACTTTGTCGTCAGACCACGTATTTCACAGACTTACTAATGTTTTCTTAAATGAGTCTTTTTTAAAGCTACTCTGATTTGGGCTTTGTGAAAATTAAGGATTTGTGGGAACATCCCACATACTAACACGCGGTTTCGCCGGTCTAACAGACCATCACTACTGACCAGGGACGCCAGTTCAAATCTCAACTCTTCCAATCCCTGGCCAGGCTGTGCAGCATCCAGCTTTCATGTACAACCACCCACCACCCAGCAGCTAATGGACTCATGGAACACTTCCACCGGACACTGAAGGCAGCCATCATGTGCCACGTGGACCAACAGTGGACCGAGGGGCTTTCCCTGGTTCCCTTCGGAATCCGCAGGGCATTCAAGGAGGACCTGCAAGCATCAGTAGCTGAGCTCGTGTACGGCGAGCCCTTAAGGATCCCCGGCGAGCTACTAACTCCAGCTGCTGACCCCGTGGATCCAGCACACCTCATCACAGAACTCTGACAGCACATGGCATTAAAATGGGCTGATAAGGCTCAAAATTATCTTTTAGTGTGGATGTGAAATCCATCAGTAGTTTTGGAGATACAATTTGTAGATGGATGAGACCTTGTCTTAACTATGTTCATTTCATACATGTCAAACAAAGAACTAATATCATTTCCATGCCTGCCTGCTGGTCTGAGGTTTAATATGACAGATGCTGAAAGGGGAATTCAAGCACTTTGAAATGTTCTGAAGGCATAAATGGGTATAAATTACATATCAGTGGACACAGATATTTACCAGACCTCTTTCAGACATGCAATATTTATTCTCTTAGATAGGTATCATATCCTTGATTTCAATAAAACACAATTTCCATATACACCCTTGGCACAAGACTTAATAACTTACACAATTACTAAACCAATTACTGAAGAGTGCTTCTGGTTTAAGTACAAAATAATTGGTAACTTTACATTTGAATAATTATGACATGACCAAAATATCAGGAAGTATGTGCATCTTAATTAAATAAATAGTATTACAAATGCAAATTTTATAGCAACAATATTGCAAGGCAATATCAGAATTCTGCTTAATATTCTCTGCTACAGACATGTTGTGAGTCACTACAGAGAAATTAAGGCCAATGAATAGTTTCCTTTTTATGTGAAACTGTTCATTAAACATGTCAACAACAGCACTGGTCTGCTCCCTACACTCCATACTGAAATGGGACATTTCTTATAGTCTGGGAGGAAATGCAATGCATATTTCCAGATTTGTACTGACTGCATTCATTGCTATCTTCCCAACAATATTTCATTTCAATTTTTTCATATGTAAACAACATACACCCATGGAAAAGGTGCATCCCATCAAGGTTTGCACTTTGTGTGATTTCACAACTGCATTACCTTCCTTCTGCATCTAGCTGTTTCTGCAGTAGGATGAAAACATGTAATATTGTATTCAGAAGTATAAAGACAGTTTATTTAAAAATATTTTATATGATGTACTCAATATTAAAGGCAATAAAGTTGATTATTTTAAATCATGTTAATTTTCTGACAAAAAAAGATTGCACATTACTAATCTGTGCTGCAAAAACATACATAAAGTCCAGTCACTCAAAATGCAGTCACAAATTTATGCTCATTTATTATTCCAGATGTAATGTATACTAGAACGTATAAAAATACACAACATTACTTCCATGTTCAGGCTACTGTCCTGTACTTACCAAATGTGATCCTGTACACAAATTGTAAAGGTAAATTTATCATTCCAACATAGTCCCTTCTTTGTAATTTATGTCCTCACATTCTATTGAAATCCTTTCACCTGCTCTTCCCACAAATTCAACAATACCTGCAACCTAATTTTTGTTCCTGATACAATCCCCTGTAACTCTTTGTCCACATCAACCTTAGTTTTCCCATTTCCTTAGGTTTTAAAAGATTTAGTAATGAATATCTCAATCGTGGAATAACTGTATATCCAAGAATCACAATCGTACACTGGATTCTCCTTAAAAAGAGATGCCAGAAGTGTTTTAAAACTGCTGGGCTAGAATACTAGAAAAGACATGAGATTAAAGTTAGACTTATGTAGATTTTGCATGGCCACTATGTTGTAGTTTTATGTTTTACAAAAGGTCACCTTAACAGCATTTCCATACTAGTGGCCTCTGGTCATATGATGTCTATACCAAGTTTACTAAAAAAAATTAATCAACTGGTTTGAAAGTTATTATTGGAAAATATGTCATTAAAGATAAGAAATGCAGGTTAATAAGTAATGGTAAGCTGTATCAGAGGCTTTTTATCCATACTGGTCACACTACAGCAATGACCAAAGAAGCCATACTGTATGTGCATAAAATAGTATCTGGATTCTTGTCAGATCTTCCCCATCCCTTAAAAAATAATTATGGTCAATACCATACATTTTGCAGTGTGGCTGAAAAGTTAATTCCCTAATTTGCATTGCTTATAAACACTAGAAGAATGATGTGAAGGTGGAATGGTTTCAGAAAGGGCCAACTTCATTCATGGCATATCTCACACCCCCACGTATCCACCTGCATGTTCCTTCTATCCCCACTTCCTGCCGACATCATCCAACCCCCACAGAGTGGCCCACTATCGAAGAGTGCAAGAATAAACAAAACATAATTTTTATTCAGGGCAGGACACAGTTTCACAATACTAGTATGAAAATGGATTACAGGAAATTTGACTAAGGTCCAAATGAATACCCAGCAAGAAGTCGTATCTTGATAATTTTTTTTTTGTAGAGATGGAGGAGGAAGAGAGATAAGGGTAAGAAAAATGCAAAGACCTTTGGAAGAACTTGATTAAGAGTCAAGATTTTTCAAAATTTCCCATGTCACTGCCTGCACATGTCAGTAGAATGTTGCACTTACACTTTGTAAATGTGTTGGACACACAGGCAGATGTGCGGAGATGTGAAGTTTGTCTTATCAAATGCCACGTACTATATTCCAAAAAAAAAGTTTCTCATTTATATCATTCTTTTGGTATTATAAACAAATGAAATCAGGAACTAATTTTTCAGATTAGCGTGCAAAATATATCAGATGCTATCAACAAAAGATTGGAGTAACATGGGATATGAGACCACTGAATATAAACATCTGTAAAATACAAAATATTTTTTGTTGCAAATTATCAACACACAACATATTTATTGTTTGCTAGGGGAAAGGTGGGGGGGCAATAATATAAATTTTCTAAACCTATAAGGAAATGAAATATTAGAAACAAAAAAATATTTACAATATGTACATACATTTGGTGTATATTGTTACGTATGCCTTCCATGATAATTCTAAAATCTGGATAGTTCTATCACACAACAACACACACACTCCATGGCCTGTAGTCCGCAAGCGAACTATACCAACCGAGCGACCGCCGCTTGTCGGGGAAGTTAATGCCAACTTCTGCGAATAAGGGGTGTCACGTGGTCAGCGCAACGGATCCCCACGGCCGTTAATCTAATTTAAAAGTGACAGCAGACAGGATGAAACACTCCCTTTACTGTATCTCACTGAGCTAACATAAGTTTTACCTCCTGCTAAGTATTCATTGGTTATGATTCTGATATATGGTACTGTCTTCCTCTCACCTCATAATCAAAATAATCTAAAGCCTGTAAAATTATGCCATTGTTACTACATTCAACAGGTTTTCCATTATTTCCAGGGTTTCTTTGTTTCAACTCTCCATCGGCATCCAGTTCTCGCACAGGAAGCAGTGGAGGATGGGATGAATGTGAATGAGGAGGTGGGGGTGGAGGTGAATCCTTCCGCCCTAGCCATGGTTTATGAATGACTCGACCTTGAAGGTCATGAACGGTTCTCATTAGTTCTCGTATTTGCGCATCCTGCTTCTCACTCTGAAAGTAGAGATCTTCAAGTATCATATTCAGCCTCTGTATTTCATCTTGTCTTGCTTCTTCCTTCAATCGATCTCTACGTGCCTGCCGGGTATATTCCAAGTATAAAACTCCTGCTGCAATAATAAAAATGATGCCTTCACCAATCAGATTGGCTCCTAGTTCAATTGCCATTGTTTCACTCAAGGTTGGAACACTAACTGGCTTCCCAAGCTTCAATATCCACATTTTTGACTTCACTTCACACCAGTTGTAAACTGTAAAACAAAAAAACAGTAATGTAGGTATGTCTATCTTAGAAAACATAGTCAGTCAGAGTCAGGAAGCCCATGCATGGTGGACAATGAATTTCATCTGACATCACAGTGATACTGCATGATACGCACGCAGCCACAAGAGGACACATCACAAGACGCAGTATACACAAAACACAGGAAGAACAACTCCCATAGTGGAAGATTGATATAATATGTGAGTTTGAAATATGATGTATAAGATGATAAATCTTAACAAAATTTTAATATATAAACTTTATTACACAGTACATGACAAATATACATTTTACAAACGACACATGATGGCGAACAGTGCAATAGTTTAACGTAAATAACACACCTGAGGATGGCACAGTGATGCCGAAACATGTAGTGAAGTGACATGTGAGATTGTGTGCACCAGAAGACGGGTCAATACATACACATCATGGACGTGATACTTATTTAATTGTACACTATAGTGTGTGCTTCAGTTTCTAGATTATTTGATGATGCTACATAGGTTTCACAGGTTGTTTAATATTGAGGTTGTGTGTGACTTGTTTGATTATAAAATTATGGATTTAACTCACTGGAGATTTCTTCAATTTTATCCAAAATATTAAATTCTTATGCAACTAGCTTTTAACTCAAGTTCCACCAAAATACTATGGCCTTGGGGTTGACTCAGTCTCTAACAGAAATGAGTACCAGGAATCTTCCTGGGGATAAAGGGCAGCCAGCATGTAAGGTTGACAACCTCATCACCATCTGCGAGCTGACTGTCTAAAAAATGTGGGAGCCTCAACGCCTCACAACTCTATGGGCCTCCGTGGCCTGTTACCATTTACCTTTTCATATTATGCAATAATGTAGCCATATATAAACTGTAACAAATGCAATAAATGCTGACTTCACCTCTACTGACAGAAATCAATGTCTTGTATCAGCTGTGATGTTCATGTGCTCAGAGCACTCAATTGTACAGCAAAACGGCAAACATTATGGTTCCATAAATGGCATCAAATCCTGTGCAAAACTTTAGGGGAGGGGGAAGTGAAGTGAAGTTGTCCCTGTGCTTAACTAATTAACATGAAGATGTGTGATGGGGGTGGATGTATACATCCACATATTCTCGATCTCAGAACTAGTTAGGGGTGAGTGGTTAGCTTCGCTTCCTCGTTGCTTTACCCCCAGTACCCCCTGGAAAGGAGGATGGCTGGGCCCCACAGCCAGTCTGCACAATGTGGAGATGAGAAAAATCGTCTCCTACCAGGACTCCTACACAGAGGACAGTTCCTGTATTCATTTTTAACAACTTGTTTTAAAATATGAATCATTAAAAATGAATATAGGAACTGTCCTCTGTCCAGGGTGGAATTATCTGCACAGTTTCTTCATATGAAATATGTTGTCATTATTAGAATATATGATGTCAAGTATTTATACTTTTGTGACCTGAGTTAAATGTAAAGGCCAAAATCTCCTCATCCATGGCTTTCAAAATAACTTCACACTTAGTTCTGAATGCACTGTATCTAATTATTGACAAGTGTCAAACACATTCTATAAATGGCAAATGTGTGTAAAGCCAACTGCAAGAGATTAAGGCTGAAGTATAATTATTTACAAAAGCACTGTCACAATACATATATAAATAGTGATGGTACAGGAGTTGTGGTAACTCAGCTGGCATAGTGATAGGCTATGGCTGGATGGCCTGGGTTTGATTCCCAGCAAGGCAAGAGATTCTTCTCTTCTCCGCAGAATCCAGACTGGCTTTGGCCCACCAAGCCTCCTATCCAATGAGCACCTGGAGGTCAGGCAGCTGGGGTTTGAAGCTCATCACTCACCTTCATCTAGTGCCAAGGTCAACCCTGGTGATGCTATACTTCCAACCTCCCTCCCGCCCTTTTGACTTCATTGGGACAACTTTACCACTTTACTTTTCATTATGCTAGCACTATATACACTTCTACTCAAAACGTGTATGCAGACACAGCCAGGATAATTTAGTAATCTTCACAACGCTGTCTGCGGGTTTGTTTAAATGTAAATCTAAATTAAATTATGAAATGATAATATCGAAATATCAATTCTCTTTGCTTGCAAAGCATCACCTCGGTACCCTCCTCCTGTAATTACAATATTCCAATTCGACCTTTATATATTCCAGCGTAACTTTGTACTTAACACTTAACCTATACTGAGCAGTAACAGATACTTACACTGAGCGGGTGGCATACATATATATTTCCTAAAAAATGGATAGTTTTTAGCCCTTCTTATGAGCATATTTGCTATGGGTTTGCTTACTTGTCTTACTAACAAAGCACCTAACTTTGCAATAGGAAAGGCGCCCACAACCATCCTTAATTCAAAACCCCAAAACAAGTCACATATTAAATTTTAACTGCAAACGATGAACGAGATCGAACGAGATTTTCTGACAACCAGTGCCATCTGGCGTATTAACAAAGAGAAAGTAGGGCATGAGCTTGAAAATCCAGATTAATCTTTCGAAACTTTTATTTACGTATGTAATAATACTTTTTGGAATAGTGGGGGAAAAACACTCTGGCCAAGCAAGTGCATGTTTTAAGACAGAAATCATCACGGAGTAACATCATGAAATGTAAATCATAGAGCAGGAAGTTAAGTTGGACATAATGCGAATTTAATCAATGTCGGCATGTGATGGAGTTGATCAATGTCAAAACTTGCCCGATCGATGTTTTTTCGACCTTTCGAAATTATTTTTTGATTGTGTAACAATGTAAGGCTTAAACCCTTAAACCAATACGTTACACTTCATCTAACGGTTGCATAATATTTTAATTTTGCCAGTAAGTATCAATTTTGCAACATGTCAGGAGAGTTAGTAGATGTAATACGAATTTATTAACAACAGGTTCACTTTAAAATCCACATTTAAAGCAGTCTTATTAGCCATTTAAAAATAGGTGTTACCGAGTTATCACTTTGCATTCACAGTTACCACCTTTCCACATCTTTTTCCTGGGAAATATTCGGATTTCATTTCTCTCTGTGTTAACGCGTACCAACGTAATAAACACACACTTATGAAACACGCAAAAATATTTTCCGTGGTTTTCCTCAATTACAGTCTTTGTTATCAAAAGTTCAGTCAGGTCAGCCCTTTGTTTATTTTCTTTCGAGGAATATATTGCAACCGTGTATGTATCTCTTATAGTTCCGTCTGTTCCTCAAATACTTTTTTCGTGGTTTTGGATCTACAATAAGCTTCTCGACTACAATAAACCACCTTCAGATCTCGAAGTATTTACAGTTGCATTTCACTTCCAAGTGTGTGCCTTATTACATGACGAAATTTCGAGTAATGAGACACGCACTGGCTTACCAACAAATTGTGATTTCCTGCAATTGTGTATGTGTTTACTGTATAGTCACTAACATGGAGTGGGGGGTGGGGAATAGAATGAGTGTGTTTGAGGACATGGCGTCGGAGACAATATTTTGACCTAAGAAGGAAGAAATAATAAGAGGCTAGAAAAGAACTGCGTAATGGGGATCTTCATAGCTTGTACTCTTCGTCAAATATTACTAGAATGACAAAGTCCAGAAGGATGAAATGGGCAGTGCATATAGCTGGCATGTAAGAGGAGAGCATATAGGGTATTTGGTAGGAACACTTGAAGGTAGGAGTCCACTAGGGAGATATAGATGCAGAAGGGATGATAATATTAATATTAGACTTAAAGGAAGAAGGTGGCAGTGCCAACTGGTTTCATCTGGCGCATGATATACTCGTAGATTAGTGGCGGTTTACAGTCAAGATGATAATGAACCTTTGTGTTCCATACAATTCTGGAAATTTCTTGATTGGCTAAGCAACTACTGGCTGCTCCATGGATTTAGTTCAAAACTTCACCTACAAAAATTCTATTTTGTACTATTTCTTCTTTCGTTCCACACATTTCCCACCGCCGAAAGAAGTCCGTCTACATGAGCTTTACCGTTAGAAACACAAGACATTTTATCTAAAAGTTTTGTTGGTTTCTTAAATTTACAATTAGAAAATATTCTAACATACGTACTTTTCGTCAATAGGCATATACTGAATTTGTGGCAAATTTTGAACAGTAATTGTAACTCTGCAAGCCCGAAAGTTACGTCCAGCTAAATTCAGAAGATTTTACAGCCTTCAAAAAATCGTGATACACAAATATCTTTATTCTTTGAACTAGTACTTTTTTTTACATTAATTTCAGGCAGAATTATGTATAACGAATTCATAGCAGTTATTTTAAAAAAACTGAATTCTGCTTATGTATTTTAGTAATGCTTTGTAATATGTATAAGAATGTATGTTAACACTATCAAGTTTGTATTTCTCAAGACAAAAAACAAACTGATAAACAACAGCTGCCGAAGATTCATCGCTGTCTTCGTAGAAATTACTTCATTTCTGGACCCTATGTACGTATTAAATTATTTGACAGCAAACTAAAAAAAAAATACGATTTCCCCTGCTATAAACATATTTATCAAGAGAAAAATGGATAGCGTCTGCAGTGCCTGTTCTCATACTTCGAAGAATTTGGCGCAAGGACATTTTCTATTACAGTATTATTTCCCCTCAGCTCTTCCGCAGTAGCAGTGCTACCAATTAATAAAATACATGTATAAATTAAGTATATCTAAGTCGATTTTAGGCCGCGCCATAGCTCAAGCGGTTAGTCTCTGGCCTCCCACCGCGGCGACCCGGGTTCGATCCCGGGTCTGGTCAAGTGGGAGTTGTGGCGGACAAAGTGGCGCTGGGGCAGGTTTTCTCCGAGTACTTCGGTTTCCCCTGCCTATCTTCGTTCCACCAATTTCTCCACGATCACCCTCACTTATCATCTGGGGCTGGTAAAATAGGCCAGAAGTGGCCGCAATACAAGGGACTTAGTCCCACCCCACTAGCAATATAAAAAAAGTCGATTTTAAGATATCCACAGGCATGAGTATTAAGACTACGATCTTCCGAGTTGTGGTATATTTGAATTCTGTGGGAGATCACCAATGTTTTGCAGGAATATGCTGTCCTATTCTTTAGGACTGAAATGTGTGGGTTCAGTAACAAGCTTGGGTTCGTAGGAAGTTTATAAGAAATATTGGCATGTGAGCCAAGAAAAGAGGGTAAAGAAATTAACTTACATATTGTAACTCTGAAGATGAATGCAGTATGTTCCTCCGAAACGACGTTATCCTCTCATAAAACTACACGGTGTCATAGTCCGGAAGACCACAATCGTAATTGCTAAGAAAACTGGATACAATAAATTCTAAATAACTGATCTGGAATTGACTAGGAAAAATTATAGGAAATTTTGTCATTCCTTCGAAATTCCGGCTTCGAGTTTGTGACATAGGGCCGATTTCCGAAGTCTGTATGTACTACAGTGCACGGCATGCGGCTACTGTACGGGGCAAAATATACGATTCTTGTCCTGAACGTAATAATTGCTCTTCCTGGTGCAGGACTATACAATCCATTAGAGCAGCAAACGTAACGCCTACACAAGGCTGCGAAGACTTCCTCGTATCGCGTGTAGAAATTGTTACACTATCGGTAGCATATTCTTACTATCCTAAATAAATGTACGTCACAGAACCTTTTTGTTAAGCTGACAGTTGTTCAGCTACTCAAGGAAATCAATGCCTTCAATTATCTCGAAGGTTCATTATCGCGTCTCTATCCCGAGCCAAATGAACTCTTGTTAATATTATCTTCCCTTCTATTAATCAGGACTGAACGCTTCAGGGTTGATCAGAATTCTTGTTTCGCATTCGAAGTTTTCCCATTCCGATATCGGTCGGCATATCGGGCATCCTGATTGAAGTTTCTTCTGACTTTTTCGGCACTTCCAGGCTAAGAGTGGGTTAGTGCCTTTTTTTCCTTGGCGCTACAGCCCCAGTGCGCCTAGGCCTACCTCCATGAACTTCTCCGTTCACTTCGGTTTTTCTAGATCTTACACATTCGGTAGGACTCCTTGGGCGGGTGATCAGCTCGTCGCAAGGCCTCTACATGTATACAAACACAGAAAAACGCACACACACAAACTAAACATCCATGCCCTGAGTGGGATTCGAACCCACGATCCCGGTTTCCAAGCGAGCGAAGACAGTATATGCCTTATAACGCTCGGCTACCGTGACCGGCATTAATATGTTTATTTATGGCTTATTTAACGATGCTCTTTGTAACTCATCTCATGTAGCTCGAAGGAATGATCATAGAATAATGAATGGGAAATGAATTTAAGGGAAACGGTCCTGGCTTAGTTTAATATCCAACCCCTATATTTCATATAGGGTCTGAAGGAAACCACGAAACATCACAGTCAGTACAGTCTGCTAGGCTGACGGCCAGTCAGTATCTCGCAGGAGATTAGATGCAGGCACTGCTCGCATACGAGTCAGAAGCTGTACAGCCTCAACTTACTTGTTCGGTGGATTTCACCTCAAAAGCGCCTACGATCCTCGTCATGTTATCTTCCACATCCGCTCTGTCGTATTATTTAAAATCAATGCTTCACTTCTAAGAAATTTCCCCAGCAAAATTCGTTTGTAGGCCTATATATAGACAGAGAGACAGACAGATTAGATGTATTATACAGCTTAGATCATAGATAGATGGGTAGGTAGATAGACAGATAGTGCAGCATGTACTTGTTATGCAACGATCGCTAGAAGGAATGTGCATTGCTTCGTAATGGCCGGTAAAGAGAACTATTGCTAGGCAACCGCTAATAACAACAATAGAGGGACTGTTGGAGGCGGTGTTTCTGTTGGGTATGCCCCGAGGCCATATATATAAAAAATCTGAGAGCAGTTCACTTGGGTGAAGTAGCTGGTTGGTGAGTGTGAGAGTTTAGTTGAGGGTTGGCAGTTCAGTGGAGTTCTGTAGGGGAAGCTGTGAAGAAAAGACTTAGTTGCAAGAGGGCGGCTGTGAAAAGAAGACTCTATGTGTGATATCTGGAGTATGTAATTCAGTGAGACTGTTATAGATCCTATGTTAAAATATGTTGCCAGGAAACGGCTAGTGGAGATTGTAACAGACTGAGGACACTAGTCTGTGTGCGGCAGTGATCTGTAAAGTGTAATTACGAGTAGTGTGTTAACGTGGTCAATAAATCGAATCTTCAGTCCAAACCCCGTCTACAGTCACGCCCCTAAATATGTGACAGTAAAATAGATAGATTCCCCTCTTCAGCATTCTTTAATTTTCCTTCCTTATTTCTCCTTAAATACGATTCTCCTCCTCCCTTAACGTAACAGGTGGTTTGTATCAAAATCTCTCCGGAAAGAAAGGTATTCTTAAGATATTAATATATATAGACAGGAAATGTTTTGATGATCAAGAAACCATTATTTATGTGTATCTATATAGTGTAATCAAAATCTTGTTGAATAATTTGTCAGTATAACCTAGAGAAATACATTCCTGCAGTGTTTTCCGTAAGAGGTTTAACATATTTGAAACGAGCAAAAACCGACAAGCAGATTATCGGCCACAGGGTCCAATGAAGAGAGTAATGCCAGGTCTGGTTTTGAGAATCGAATTAGTCACTCTGCATTCAATTGTTCTGCTTTAACGGGGCCTGAACTCGAGATACTGAATAAGATATACCGTGAGCTAAAATGTCGTATTTTCGTTATAAGATACAAACACATCAGTCAATGAAATGGAAACTAATGTAAGTTCACGGAACGAAATTGCTTGTACAATTAGTGTCAGGGTTGTTTATTCATTGAAGCAATATTTGGTCAATACGCGGAAGCTACGACGCATGTGTCGCTCTGCCCCTTCCCGCAAAAGTGGACTTGCCGCCGATGGCGTCGCCAGGTCAGTTTGGAGCGAACATTTCATGAGGACGGTTCTCCATGATGTTTCGACACGGTACAAAATTCTGAAGCAATGGAAGTGAAGGGACCAATCAAGTTCCAGACTTGTGATTCTGTTCAGGTCACCAGTGGGCTAGGAAATGAATCCAGAGGCTGATGATAACTCTGTCGGACACAGTGCTTAGTGAATGATGGTCACCGGCTCGGATCATTTTATGAACGGTGAGTATAACTACTTCCTGTTCCGTTTCTTATTTCTGAGCTGCGCACGTCTGCTCCAGAATTGTTTCAACAGAAGGATGGCTGGGTGCATGACTGTACGGGTGGAAGTATGAACTGTCAGATGGTTCGGCTGATGGATGAAACAATTAAGGACAATTCTTTATTAGAGTCCGTTGCAACACAACAATACAATGGTCAAGGCTAAAATTAGCTTAGCTACATATTTCGGCTATTAAAGCCATCATCAGGCAAACACAGGATTACCATTTGGCGAAGTTGTAGGGATTGGATAGGAGCAGTCGTGGACTATTTCGAGGGACTATCATGGCATTGGGCTAGAGAGAGGCTCAGTAATACCGTAAAAAGTCCCAAGTTAGAATACTCGATACCTTGGCCGAGATTCGAACCAGGAATTTCACATATACAATGTGGTAATTAATTTTAATTATTGAGCTATCCAGGCTCATATCTTAAGATTTTAATGTCTCAGCCATCAAGGTTCACATATTCCTAAGTTCATATTAGTTTTATCAACTCTTCTCCTTCTTTGTCTTGTGAGAGATTTCTGCACCAGTTTCATGTATATAATCCTTGTTATCCCATCACAGCCACATGTCCAACCTTCGAATTAGAAAGCGAATTGACAGTCNCAGTCTGCTTTACCGTTTCTCACGGTGTTGTCGCTTGCAGAATTCTTATACTTTTTCTTCTACCCTGAAGATGGGGGCGATACGTTCCTCCGAAACGTCGGTTAACACCACATATACACGGTGCCAAATCCCAGAAGACTGCTTTCTTCACATATTAAGTTGTCCACCGAGGAAACCTCTATGCAGGCTCATGAAAATTGCTTCGTATTGCCGAGAGGGACATGTGCGTTGCAAGTGTATACTTCGTTCTCGATATATCGCACGTTCGATTTCATGCTTATATATTGTAAATGCATATCTAGTTAACTGCGTATACAGTTATGTTTATGATCGTATTAATCACAGAGGTATACAGCTGCATATACCTACACTTTATTTTTCTTTGCTTGTTAACTCTTTTAAGCAACAGCCACAATCAAATAACGTAAATGTTACTCATACCAGTTCTTCATGAGGTATTACTATTCTTTATATGAATGACAGTTCTAAAGGAATTTCTGTTTCAGGATTTTGTGAATATAAATTTCACAATGGGCTAGTAGGAACTGGAATTAAATTTTGCGCCATATTTATTGTACCAGAATTAAGCCCAATGGAAGTTGATTTCGGAGCTGGAACAAGATGATCGACAGAAAGAATGATACGAACTCTCCATTTTATGTTCACTTCATCCCTTGTTTCGCTGGTAAAAGTAAAGTTGTCCCTGTGCTTAATTAAGCACTACACCACGAATATGTGTTGGGGAGTGCACGGATAGATCCTCTTATTCCTGACCTAGGTGTCAGTTGGAGATGAGTGGTCAGCTTCATNAAGAATGATACGAACTCTCCATTTTATGTTCACTTCATCCCTTGTTACGCTGGTAAAAGTAAAGTTGTCCTTGTGCTTAATTAAGCACTACACCACGAATGTGTTGGGGAGTGCATGGATAGATCCACTTATTCTTGACCTATGTGTCAGTTGGAGATGAGTGGTCAGCTTCACGTCCCATCCGCTTTAGTCCCGGTAAAGAGTCCCAGGTGCCTAATGAATAGGAGGCTGGGTGGGCCTCGGAAACGGTCTGGACGACGTGGACAAGAAAAAAGTCGAGTAGACCATAAAAGGGTTCTGAAGATGGTGTATAACACTCAGAATTACGATATTTTTGGACTTTCTTCGTCGTCCCGTATTCTAAAAACTAGAGAATACAATGTTTCGGCCCTAGATCTGTTTCCGTCCTCAGGTGAGGGCGAAGACACACACCTAGTCTTTGGGTCCCTTAGAAAGAGCTAACCTCAGTCACTGGACAACCCATGTCAGAGTCAGATTTACTTTACAGCTGGTAGTTTACCACTAATCAGTTCGTCTTGGCGACAAGCCCCTTGAGACTCACGACCACTAATTTTATTTTCCAACTGAACACTTGAGGTTACAGTCCTTATGTAACTTCCTCTCTCACGAGAGGATGGGACTGTTATTTTCAGTTGCTACTGCCTCTCGCCAGCGCATTCATTCCCAGGTCCGAGTCCCTCAGGACTCACGATCACATTTTACCATCTCAGGTTCGAGACTCCCCCAACCTGGACGGCCAGGTCCCCGTATTTATGTCCCCCAGGAACAAGGTGGCCCGGTTATACCGCCAGGCACTGGGTTCTTTTTCGTCGCCTCCTAAGCCTCGCAGGGCTAAGGAGGAGGAATTTGACACCGCCTTCAAACGGGATTCTAACTCTTTGCTTCAGACTGTCTTTCATAAAACAACTCGGCACGAACTACACAGAAAGCACTGTTTTCCAAAAATTCTTCTATCGTTACAAAGGTGCGTTTATCTCGCCTTTGCATAGAAACGGTTGTTCTTCTTTTGCTAGACGCGTGTACATTTCATATTTATATTAATTAACATGGATTATAATTTAAATGTTTTCACTTTTTCTTTTCCTTTAATTTGAATAATAAAATGAACATTTTTTGGTAACTGTGCGGTGTCGTTTTGTTGTTGATGTTCCTTGTGTATTTGTATTCTGCCGATGAATGAAAGTGCCCTTATATGTTCTATTGTCAGTGTGATGTTTGTGGTTGCTGAGAGATGACTGGAGTCTTTATCAATCCGCACCTTCTTCAGGGCATCCAACAACTCTTTTTCCTCTCGATCTATAGTTTAATATTCCTTTTGGAATCTTGTTTTCTGCTGTCCTCTCTGCATATTCCCATCATTTATCAAGAGGGCCCGGATTTTGATGACCTGAAAATATTAAAAAAAATACCTATAAAATGACCGAAAAAATCCAGAAAAATGACCTAAAATATGACCCAAAAATGTAATATGCAGGGCCCGGATTTTGATGACCTGAAAATATTAAAAAAGTGGCCTATAAAATGATCAAAAAAATCCAGAAAAATGACCTAAAGGAGAAAAGAAAGAACATTTCGCTTCCATGTTATTCGCATTTCAAAAAACATATGAAGAAAAATTCCCTAAAATGGCCAAAAATGACAAGAAATGCCTTTAAAAGTCCAAAAATTTACCAAAAAATTACCCCCAAATGAAAAAATGACCTTAAACCTAGAAATGTCAAAAAATCACCTATAAAATTTACATTTCTGTAACCAGCAGCTCATATCCGAGATTTATATATTTAAGAGTATCTCATAGGATACAAGGGAAAAAAAGATGACATGTCATCAAAATCCGGGCCCTGTTTATCACGTATACTGCTAATTTGCAGGTTCTGTCTCGTATCTTCACTTCCAGTGTACAAGTATTCCTATTGCCGATCTAAGAAAACCCATTTACTCTGCTTCAATTCTGCTTTCGTTCTATGTCCATAGTTCCGAGTCATACAGCAAAATTGACATAATCGATGTTTTATAACTTAGAATCTTAGTTGCTTATTATTTGTTTTTTTTTTCTTTAAATTCCTTCATACTTCTCCATTTATCTCTTGAAAATTTATAGTCTTTTTATCAGCGTAAATATTTCTTACACATATGGCATTAAGTCCCAAATACATAAAGATGTTAACATGCTTCGTCATTCCTCCCATAATAAACTTGGATCGCGTAAGCTGCGTCCCTCTAAACATCAGCGTGTATTTTTATTGGACTGCATTCAGTTCCATTCCTAGGGATATTGGTCCGAGATTGTAATGGTATGTAGGTTGTATCTATCTGTGTATCCTTCAGTTTTTAACTTTTGAACAATCTGACCGATTTTCATGAAATTCCACGAATGTTAAGCTTCTAAATTTCAAATAACGCCATAAATTCCACTTTCCTATAATCAACTATAACAGAAAGAAATTTAATGGTCGGTATTTATATGTAGATTTTGTTTGAAGGCAAATTCTATTAAAAATTATTTGTAATCGTGCCGAATCGGCAAATACTTTGGATAACCTTGAAGTCACCTTCTTGTAATAATTCCTTTTTAATGAATTTACTTATAGATTTTCTTTCTTTTTTAATTAAGCTCATATGCTGACAAAAATAATTATATTATCAGATATTTGGAGGTGTGCGTGACTTATAAACAGGTTTTGGATTGATAATTCGATTTATTGACACCTTATACACACTACAGGCCATTACAGTTCTATCGGCATTCCCCACACTTTACAAATCACAGCAGCACCCGCTAAGCATTACCAGCCTGCTGTCTTCACCAGTCGTATCCTGACAACGGATTTATAATAGTCTCACTGTAATTAGAGCCAAATACGGGGCTCATGACCAGATATTTATTACTCTTTGGCAGTTACGGTCTTGTTATTGTGGGGCGCCCTCTCTGACGAGATGACATGTTTGTCTTTTGTCAGAGTCATTAAATAATTCATTTCTTGATATTTCTTGTCAACTATATTCGACTGTCATCTCAGGAGACTCAAAGTCAAAGTCAAAGTCACATTGCGACTGATGGTCAGTCAGTCAGTCAATCTTGGTGTCGAGCCTAATGTGGGGCTCATGACAAGATATTTATTACTATTTGACAGTTTAGGTCTTGTTATTATGGGGCACCCTCTCTGACGAGAGGACGGGTCTGTCTTTTGTCAGAGTCTCTGTCTGTAGTAGTAAGTCATTTGTCACAATGTAAAGGATATTTACATTTTACATGTTAAACATGATAATAAATGTATTAAATATATACAGGAGCTCTGTAAGTCCAGGCTCAGTACAGCAGATTATGCCTTATTTCTAGTAGCTTCAGCTACAACGGCAGTCTAGACACTTGAACGGCTGTATGCTTAACCGCCGCGGCCCCAACAGGAAACACCGTTTCCTGACAATTCCTCTATTGTTCTATAGGTGTGTTTAGCTCGTCGTTGCATAGAAACGGCAGTTCTTCGAGTGTTGCTTGCATATTCATTGCTGCGAGAATGTGTCTACGGAGCTGCTGCCTAGTAATGGACGTCTGCTCCGTCTCCTCTATTCCGACTTTCAGGCGTCATGTCACATTATTTACAGTTAACATTGGCCCTCTTGAGGCGCGGGGTCCGGGAGCGGCCTAGTCCTCAAATTCCACAAAACCTACTTAGTTGCTTTTGTGTGCCGTGTTCTTTCTCGCAGAAAGCGAGACCAAATTTTATACCCATACAGGAAATAATTCTTGGAATCGTAAAGCAAACATGAAATCTCGTAACATTTGTCAATACGTCTTTCTGAAGAGTCTCCGTGACACGATCAAAGCACTTCACGTCGTAGTACATCAGTATTTATGGAATATTTCAAGGACTGTGCTTTACGCAGTTTAACAGTAATGGCCTGCAGTTACAGCGTCAAAGTATTGATGCTCAGGAGGACGATCTCGCGCTGACTGAACTGAAATCAATCAGTAAACTTTACAGTACGGAACTAGGTTAACGACTTCCACTCTACACACTATAAAACTAGGAATCTGAGGCGACAACATTGCGTTTGAAATGATGTGGATGTTCAAAATAGCAACGTGAGGAGCTGGAGTAACAGCATAATCGAGGGAAATATTTTTGTACGTCTACATGTTTTATTCATGGCAAATAGGAAAGATTATAGTCTCATTCCAGTAAATAATTCAATTTGTCAAATCCTTAAATATGCAAAAATTACAATATCAAAGAATTTAAGATGAGAAAAAACCGGGGAATTATTCTTTCCCTTTAGTTCGGAATGCTGTTTTCCTGTTTTATTCTTAAGCCCCGAGAGATTAAATGTACAATACTTTTTCTTTCCCTGCTTTTTATATTTTTATTTATACGTATTTATAATTTGTGTGTGTGTGTGTGTGTGAGAGAGAGAGAGACCTGGGTTTTCGCTTTCCAGAAAGGTATAAAGTGCGGTTATCTTAGAACAGGTTTCTGAGGAGAATATCTGGACCCGGCAAGGAGGAAGCCATAGGAAGCTTGAGTTAGCTGCATAATAAGGACGTTAATTTTTTTTATCTAGTATTGTTGGAGTAATGACTATACGAAGATGAGATGGACAG
Organism: Cryptotermes secundus; assembly: GCF_002891405.2. NCBI lineage: Eukaryota > Metazoa > Arthropoda > Insecta > Blattodea > Kalotermitidae > Cryptotermes > Cryptotermes secundus. Next base: position 159,208 of record NW_019718624.1, on the reverse strand, counting down.
GGTATGTAACACTCTTGGGCAAGTTTTTTTTTCTTGGCACTACAGCCCCAGTGGGCCTAGGCCTACCTCCATTAACTTCTCCGTTCACTTCGGTTTTTCAAGATCTTACACATTCTGTAGGACTCCTTGGGCGGGTGATCAGCTCGTCGCAAGGCCTCTACCTGTACACAAACACAGAAAAACGTGTGTAGGCGGTTCAAGTCGGCGTGAACATTGCACTGAACGATCCCCTGGATCGGCAAGCTTTATGCGGTATGTGTCATCGAATTTCATTATTGATTGGTCAATTAAGAAAAAAGTTCCGGTTGGCTTCTTTTACGTAACTGCAAGGTCACTCTGTTCTTTCACCCAAGTCTCGATCTGCAAAGTAGGGGAGGGGGGTCGTAGTTCGTCGAGCCTCGCAAGAAAAACTCTACCATTTAAAGCTGTCAAATAGCTGCAAATTATTTAAACCAACCGAAAGAAATGTATTAGTTTTTTACTAATTAGTTCGAACATGACATTTCAAATTCTTCTTTATGCTTTCAGAGAGTTGAGACACGCAGTAATCCGAAACTTTGGCGTCACCATTCCTGGAGTAGGTATAGTCAGGAAAATATCAAAAGGGCCTCAAATTTTTAATTTTTCTCAATATCTGATTTTCAATTATCCATTTTATTGTTTACCCTTAGAATACTTTCTCTACACAGTATATGAAGTTTGCAAGTCAATGAAAGGTCATATTATTCATAATATGTTGATATGCCCACGAAACGGATTGAACTCCTCGAGGACAACTTCCGACCCGTTTGCTCTGGAGCCATGTAAAATTAATTCAAAGTGACCAGTCCAGGGATAAACCAACAGCGTCTGTTTAATATTTAGGCCTTAAATGGATAAGAATGGAGAAAACTATGTTTCATTTTCGATTTCTTAGCTTGGAGGTCGAAATAGACCAAATTTGTCTAATAAAGTTTTACATGCATTTTCTCTCGTTCATCACACGTACATGCGCCTGGGTGAAACCTGGGCACACACATTGTGTGTTAGTGACGTAGGCATACCTACTGCGCATTTCAACGCCAGAGACCTCGTAATATACCACCTAAGGACCTGCACTCTGATCAGGGCACTACTGTTGTTGCTGTTAAATAATTAAGAAGTGAATACAGGTTATACAGCAAATGATTTCCAACAGTGACCTCTGAGAGCGATTGGCTGGCTGAGTTATTGGCCGTCTAGAACAATGAGCAATCATGTAGGTCTCCTCTTTGCAACATTTGAGTTCCACACGGCGGTGGCTATGAAGATTACTATCCTCTATGATGTGACCCGTGTAGTCTGATGGGTCGTTACTAGCCTTGCTCAGAAAAGTAAGTAGCGATCTATCAGATTACACGGGTCACATCCCAGAGGGCAACTAATCTATATCATCCTCGATTGCGGAACGGTTAATATATAGTGGCTGGACAAAATAAAGTACACACTGCAGATTCTGTACACATTTCTTTATTTACATGGCGTTAGACCTCATTTTGCCTTCAATACAGCCGCAGTTCTTCTTGGAATTGACTCATATATGTTTTAAACAGCCTCTAGCAGAATTTTATACCATACTTCTTGAAGAACATCTTCAAGTCACTTTAGAGATATTGGGGATGGGAATCTGTTCCTCACTTTGGTCTCTAAAACTGATCAGAGCGGTTCAGTGATGTTCAAATCTGGTTAGTAGGCTGGCCAGGAACATGGTGAAGTTCACCTTCATGCTCTTAAAACCATGACTGAAGAGTTCCAGCTGTGTGAATGGGGCACTGTCATCTTGGAATACTGCATCGTTGTTCGGAAATAACTTCTGTATCATGAGATGCACCTGATTATCCAACCCGTCCACGTACTCCCTTGGAGTAATTCGGCCATGAAGGGTGATAATGGGACCAACACAATACTGTAGCACGATACTGCTGCCTCTGTGGTCTAGTGGTCAGCGTGTCTGACTACAGATCCAGAGGTCCGGATTCGATTCCCGGCGCTACCAGATTTTCTGAGAAGTATTGGGTTTGGAACGGGGTCCACTCAGCCTCGTGATGATAACTGAGGAGTTATTTCAAAGAAATAGCGGCTCCGGTCTAGAAAACCGAAATTAACGGCCGACGGGATTCATTGCGCTGACCACGCGACAACCTCTATCCGCAAAAGTTGGCACTAAATTTCGCCGACAAGCGACGGTCGCTCGGTCGGTATAGTTGGCTTGCAGACTAAAATCAAGGAGTTTGTTTGTTTTTTATATTGCTGCCCAAACCAACACAGAACCTCCCCCATATTTCACTGTTGGAATCAGGCATTCCGGATTGTAGGCTTCTTTGGATGTTCTCCAAACGCAAACTCTTCCTGATTCCTGAAGTAAGGAACAGCGTGAAGGATCAGTCATCTGACTATATCACGCGCTCGTTTCCAGTTTTCTGATATTCAGGTTTTATGGTTGTGACACCATCGTTTGCGCATCTGAGCATTACTTTCAGTAATCAGAGGTTTAAAAATTGCACCCCTACCGTGGATGTTGGATTTGTGAAGCTCGTGTGGGACAATTTTTGTGGAAACTGGGTCTTCAAGATGAATATTTAGTTCTGCTGTCCCGTCACCTGTGCTGCAGTAGTTCTGTGATTTTGTGTACGTCAATCTCTTTCTGTCACTGTTAATTGTCGCCCACAGTTCCTCTTCGCTGATGTCTTCCCATGGTTCGTGTGCCGACATAACCTTAGAAAGTGTAGCTCTGAATACACCCAATAATGTGGCAGTTTTTGTCACAGATGCTCGAGCTAAACGCGCACCAATGATCTGTCCTCTTTCAAAATAGGTCAATTCTTCCACTTTTCCAATTTTCTCACATGGGCTGTCACTTAACACAATCACTAATTCAATAACACGAGCACTACAGAATGTAAATAAAAGAAAGAATATTCAGTATTGTCAACCGAAGTTCTTTCTGTGTAGCCAACACAAATTATGTATTTCACTTTCTTATTTTTCTCATTATTTCGTTCACCCCGTGTAGGTGATTAAAATATTCCTATAATAGTTCACTCTAATAGTGACACTGACACAGTAATACAATGATTCATTTCTGGACACTTTCCAGAACAAAGACTAGCTATATCTGTTGGGTCCAAAGGAATAGGCTTATTCTAAGAAAAGATTCAGAGTCAAATTTGAGAAACGTCGTTTTACTACAATAAATTCGGACGATGGATAATATCCAGAAATTCAATTATTGTAAGATATTCGTAGTTAAGTAACCAAAGGTTTATAACTGTCATGATAGAAGTAATAATTCTGACTACATCCTGAACTACGTAATTGAACTGAATGCGTTTATTCACAACACCTTCTCTAATGTTCGCTGTATTGTCATCCTTACTTCTGAAGGTATGCAGACATTTTCAGATAAATTTCTGAAACCAAAGTTTTATCAGAATTTGTTCCCGCTCGTTTTTTTTCTCGTACTTCTTGGTTTGATCACCTACACAAATTCTGATAGGTTCTACTCATAAAACAAAATTGCAAGCCTTATTTACGGGAAGTTTAATGACTTACAGACTGTAAACGAACTCCATGGAGCTCGGTCCTTCTTGAGAAGGACTAATTTATCGTTACGACAATAATTAGATATTCTCTTTCTTTAAGCTATTTAATGTTATCTCCCAATAGATTTGCATCATCAGCATAGACCAGCAGCTAAAATTCACAGAAACTCCCAAATCTGTGCTCCATATATGAATCGACTAGACACACTACTTTATCTAAGATTTCTTAGGACATTCGGAATTCACAGACCCAAAAGGAATGTCTTACACGGTGCATTTCTACAACAATTTATTCCTGAATTGTTTCCTATGTTGTTCAGTTAATATGTTGTAACTTCTTTGATAACATGGTAAAGTGTAAGTAGTTGAGACCGACAGTAAAAACTGTGCAGTAAGATTATTATCAAATTACGAACAAATTCATTTCTTCTACGGTACATGATTCAGTAAGCTCGAATTGCTCTACATATTGAAGCCTGCAAAACTTGGCATGCCATCCTGAAGGAAAGACATGGATCAATAATGCATTACATGAAACAGTAAGGACAATGCGTACTTACGAGAGATGTCATTTGTCGGCATATCGTGGCCTATCATGGAGCATCTTCAGGTTCCGGACGGAACAGATACCTGTCTCTAAATATTGAGGGTAACTGCGAAGATTTTGGTGGACAGCTGATAAGTGGTGGCCCTCCATCTTGGGAGTTGGAGGGGATTATAACTCCTCCCAGTAAAACAAAATCTATTATGCCTTTTGAGGAGTTTCGCAATTTATACTGTTCATACGTAAATATTGTTAGAGTGACAAATAAATGGAAGGAGTTAGTAGATATCTTCATCACTCGTCAAAAAAAAAATGTGTACGAACTTTGGTTGGAAAATCAGACGAAAATATTATTTAGAAGACCTAAACATAGATGGGAGGTTAATATTTAAGTTATCGTAAAGAAATAGAAATTTAGGGTGTAGACTGTGTTCATCTGGCTTAGGATAGGATCCAGTGATTTCAATGTACTTTCGGGTTCCGTGAGAAGTGGATCACTAGCCAAGGGACTCTAAGCTTCCAAAAGACGACTCTTCTCCATGTAGTTAGTTTAGATAGCTCCAAGGAGACAGGTATATACATAGCAGCTGCAAATGTTAATGTTTGATATAATGTTATTAAGGCAATTACACGTAGCACGCATAGATAAAATCAAACACATGTAATCTGACATTGAAAAATCGCTTGCGAACAGACCACGTAGGAAACATAGGCCTTCGTCAGAGAGTAATATTCAAATATATGTTGGAGAAGTAGGTCATGGTATGAACTGTCTCAGCGTAGGGTCCTATTGCTGGTTTATATTGTTATGATGCTGAAACTTCGGGTGCAAAAAAATCAGTTCACTGATCTTCCAAGGAATACCCGACATCACGGGAGTGCTCACGGCATTCACTTGTTTTGTGTCAGTGTTCGGAACGGGTGAGTTGCTCTGTCGTTCCCCATTATCGACCCCCACAGAAAGAGCATGGGCAGGCCCACTGCGTGGTCGGAGGGTGTACAGGTTACCGCCCCGGTGCAAACTATCGTGATCAATTTACTTCGTGTTCAACGATGTAGGTCTGTTTTGTTAGACTTCGTATCATATATGTATTTGTCTTCATGAGCAGTGTGCAAATAAGGTATGCTCTTTCTGATTTGTAACGAATTACACGGATCCAAGAGCTTCTTGGGAAACTGGCAGTCATACAGCTAGTCAAGACATTCCCCTCCGTGCATCGGATCCAACAGTCCACTTCCAGTCTTTATCCAGAACCAGACGAATGCAGCATATATCGTGACACCCCAAGATCTTCATAAGCCACTTTTACATTTTCCTCTCATGTATACCAATGTTTTTGGCCGCGCCATTGCTCAAGCGGTTAGTCGCTGGCTTTCCACCGCGGCGGCCCGGGTTCGATCCCGGGTCTGGTCAAGTGGGATTTGTGGTGGAAAAAGTGGCGCTGGGGCAGGTTTTCTCCGAGTATTCGGTTTCCCCTGCCAATCTTCATTCCACCAACTGCTCCACAATCACCTTCACCTATCATCTGGGGCTGGTACAATAGGCCAGAAGTGGCCGCAGTACAAGGGACTTAGTCCCACCACACTAGCGATAAAAAAAAGTAGTCCCACCACACTAGCGATAAAAAAAAGTAGTCCCACCACACTAGCAATAAAAAAAACTGTGTTTCCCACGTAGTCTCTTCCCTTCAGGATGTTAACTAAAATTGTATCTTGTAACGTGTGTAGCTAGGCAGTGACTCAGCATACACGCTCCAGCAACCACGCAACAATACACGTGGAAGCTGTGATCTCTTTGGGCCATGTTATAACTAGTTGTTAGGTTACGGAACTGTTCTGACAACAGAAGAGGTATTATTTGTGTGGCCCATGCAGAGTCTACATAACGAGGTTCCAGAATAACTGGGAAGGCAATTCCGTGTGGCGGCGGGGTGGAATATCTCCACCGTAGCCCTGGGAATCGTAGGAGGCGACGAAAAGGGTAGTCTCGAATCTGAGACAGTAAAATTCGGTCGCGAGTACCACGGGACTCGGACCCAGGAATGACTGAGCTGGCGAGAACCAGCAGTACTTGTAAACGACAGACCCGTCCTCTCGTCAGAGAGAGAGAGAGCCTCACACCAACAAACCCGTAACTGTCTGATAGTAATAAAGATATGTTCTTAAGTCCCAGATGGGTGCTTTATGTTGTTGTCCAAAGATTAGTCGTTTGCTGAACGTTTTTTTATTGCTAGCGGGGTGGGACTAAGACCCTTAGTTAGTTATTTAGAGAGGGTGGGTTTCCCCATGCACCGCGACCAGTTTGATCTATTGTGCTTTCCTCTATGATATTCTACCAGTCTCTATACCCTACCGATACTGGTGCTTACCATCAGTCCCGACCAAGCCAGCGAGTTCGGCCTCTACTGGCTTGGCGGTATCTATAATGCCTTCCCCATCTATCAGAGGCGTTAGAGACTACTGTTGGGCGGGAAATGTCCTTGAATTTGGCTCAGTGACCTCCTTAGGAGATATGAGGTTCTCTTACGTGCCGTAAAGCTACGAAACGGGACCCACGGCTTAAAGTCCCTCCCGGAGGAATTGTTCCCTGAATTTTTCCGCCCTTAAAAATTACACGACCTCCGCCGGGTTTGAACCCGCGTACTACGAGTCATGAGGTGGGAACGTTACCTCTAGACTACGGAGGCCGCTGACTAAGTCCCTTGTACTGCGGCCACTTCTGGCCTATTGTACCAGCCCCAGATGATAGGTGAGGGTGATTGTGGAGCAATTGGTGGAATGAAGATTGGCAGGGGAAACCGAAGTACTCGGAGAAAACCTGCCCCAGCGCCACTTTGTCCACCACAAATCCCACTTGACCAGACCCGGGATCGAACCCGGGCCGCCGCGATGGGAAGCCAGCGACTAGCCGCTTGAGCAATGGCGCGGCCCTTGCTAATTCATATTACTAATTATCTTATTATTCGACACTAAATGCTAGCAATTCATGGTGCATTTAAATAAACCAATAATAAATGAACTGCAAATACTTATTCAGCCCATAGAAGCTACCTACTCCTACAAACAAAAAAGACGCGTCCAGTACGAACAAATGGATGGCAGAAAAGCATTGTAGTTATTACCTAGTGACACTTTGTATGTGAAGTAAATACATGTATGTTTTTATTCCTTGATTTGATCATTTCGTGCAAGCGAAATGGCGTTACAGACCAGTAATTAGCTGTCTAATCTTCGATTTTAAACTCTGTGCAGGTATATATGTAGTCTATTGTTGAAAATAATAAAGTTATAGCGAGTTCTTATATTGGAGAAACAGTATTTATACAATTCGTGTCCAGTTAACACCATGACAGGCAGATCATCACAAATAAAAATTCAATATACGTCGAGAAATATGTATAGAACCTCTGAAAGCTTGGCAATTCTTATTCTGCAAGTCGTTTAGAATTGACTGATAAGCATCATGGATGTCAAGTTCTAGTAACAAGGACTTCGGGTTTGAACTAATAAAGTTTACTTCCCTGTTGCAGATTTCCAGTTCTACAGATCGTGTGTGTTGCTGTCTTGTTTAGATAACGTAAATTTATAGCCCTAGGACAACATTCAGTTTATCACAAGACCTGGCGTGCTTGTTTTGTGCTCAGTCGGTCATTAGATCTAATCCCAGCTGAATCAATTATTTATTGCTTGAATTTTAAATGTTACTGATTATTACAATTATGGTCCTTTATGTAAGAACTTATTATTTAAGTACAGATTTTATCTATGTTAAATTTATCTAACATAACCTTAAAGTTTCGCAAAGTTGTCGTTGCTTCTATTGTTAATTTAAAAGCAGTATTTCGTGCACAATTTATAGGTACGTTATGAAACATCCTGTTATCAAATTTAACATTTCTCCTTCCAATGATTGATTGATTATCGCCACATGAGTGAAAAGTAAACAGGGCTTATAAAATAGATGCAACCGCCACTTCATTATTTCACATTTTAGAGAAGCACTGCCGACCCCGCCACAACAGTTCCATATTTTCCCAGGCTCTATTCTCATCTCTATTTTTAGGACTCTGTGTGATGCTACTGCTGTACTCATCCCCCAAGTTCTTACGTCCGCCACACCTCTATTATTCTTTCCAGGAAAACAATAAACAGGGCGTTGGGGCAGCCTCTACTGGCATAAAGTCCATAAACATTTTATGAAAACTGACTATGTGCCTCAAAATTGGAAATTGAGGCGGGGACGTCAACCATATTCGCTCGCGTCATTTTGGCCATTGGTGAATATTGTATATCATATTAAATAAGCATTATGGTACTTTAATATTGTGTACATCTATGGACAAGAACATACAAGAATTTACAGCCGCGTTCATGTTTTCTATATTGAAATAAATGTAATGTGTTTGAAGGAAGGCTGAGGAACATAAACTATTTACTTCTTAAATTTATTATGGTAAAAATGGATCGGTTTAATGTCATTTCACACAACTTCGAGGCGTTAAACGAGGACCTACTCGACTCACTTTCTGTACGACTAGCTGGGAAAACTTTGTTTTCGTGCATGGGCGCGAGTCTTGGAATCTCACATTAAGAGCACATAAACTGAGGGTGTTTAAGAACAAGGCTCTCACAAGAATGGTTCAACTTAAGAAGTAAAGGAGGCTGCAACAAAGTCCACAATTGTGATGTTCTACAATTTGCAGATCTACTTTTCACCAATTATAATTCGGGGGATCAAATCAAGGAAGTTGAGATGACAGCGGCAGTTGGTATGCATAGACGAGATATGCACACAGAATTTTAATCGAAATTCCCGAATGGACGAGATCACTTGGAAGACACTGGAATAGATGGCAGTATAACATTAAAATGGATTTTAAAGAAAGAGGAGTGTGAGAGAGTGGAATGGATTTATGTGATTAGGAGGTTGGATCTTCTGAATATAAGAAATGAACCTTCGCGTTCCGGAAAAGGCGAGTAATTTCTCCACCAGCTGAGTGACTATTAGATCGTCAAATACGATTCTGCTACATTGAGTTAGGAATCTGTTTTTTTTTAAGTTGAAGGAATTTCAGCTCGAACGTCATGTAACGGAGGAACTGTAGTGTACCGACAGAGACGAAAGGGATACCAAGAGAAGACCAAGTGTTTAAAAAATGCGAAACGTACGGATTTGAAGTCGTCACTTGTGTTCCGGTTAAAAGGCGTTTGTGCGAACACCACGGAACGCTCGCACCGGAAATATCTAGCGCTCGCACCGGAAGTATCTAGCTGAATTGATAGGCATTATCTGGGCCCTCAAGCGGACGTAAATCAGTTTACTCTTACAAAACGAGAGAAACAGTCGATTATGGAGAAGGCACAAGGTAGGACAATTGCAGATGTTCTGTCTCCATACTGCACTACAATTTTAGCGTTAGGATTGTAATGGAGAATATCTCAAATACACCACTAACAGGCTTTTGTGAATATGGTAAAAGATTCCTGCGATTAATAGAAGGTGGAGATTAGTTGAGTGACTATTAGATTCTCAAGAAGGACCCTCCTCCACTAATTTATTTAAGAGTTTGCTTATTCTTTCGTCAGTTTGTTTTAATTGTATCTCTTAGGCAATAGCTGCATTTTGCATAGATATTATTTCAGAACGTAGTGTAGCCCAAGCAATACACTTACGAAGATACGGGCATGTAGGTCGAAGCCAGTTTTACTACGTATTCTTCTAATTCGGAAATGAATAATGACTTAATCAATCAAATTCCTCGCAACATCCGGAACGCTAAGTTTCATTGTCGTATTCACCAGAGTCCGCCAAGGATTCATGTCCTGAATCAGATGAACCCAGTCCACGGGATGAAGCCTCATTTCATTCAGATAAATTCTCCAGTTATCCTTTCATCTAGACCTAGGCTTTCAAACTGCGCTCCTTCTTTCATGTTTTGTGGCTGAAACTGTTAATGCTTTTCTGCTGTCCTCTATACGTGCCGAATGCAGCGCCCATCTTGCCCTCACTGTTACGGCTACATTAATAATATTTGGTGACGAGTTCAAAGCTGCACTGTTTTCAACCTTCCTGTTACTTCCTTTGTCTTGGAAATCTTGTCGGGGTGAGGTAAGTTTGTCCCTGTGCTTAACTAATTAAGCACTATACCACGAAGGCGTATGGAAGGGTGGATGTAGTATATATCCATATTTTCTTGACCTCCATTGTGTGTCTGTCGGCCATCATAATCGTTCAACTATGAATGCCAAATATCACACAAAACCAAAAGCAACCAGGTGTACTCCAGAGACACCTAAATAAAACTGGCGGTAAGCCACATAATCAAAATAACCAGACGCAACTACAATTGGAGAAAAGAAAATCGCACTACAGTGAACAGCAGAATCCTTAACCATAACAACCTGTACACCTGAAGATGGCCAGTTAGGCCGAAACATGTAGTGTCCAATAAATTAATACAAAGAAAGATTAGTGACTAACGTTGCACATAGACGGCACAAAACTTCTTAAGTAATAATATCATTATGCCCATATATGTGTACGAATGTATGTGTGCGTGCATGGGCACCAGTCTGCTCCCCATCATAGCTTCAGAAAATAACGACAAATTTTCATGAAATTTGACAGGAAAGGACACTGAAATCTACCTAATATGTGTGAGACAGGGTGACTTTAGTCAATAATTCACCAGTTACGGGACTCACGACCGAAATTAAGTTCCTCGCCCCGCGTCAAGTTCTGCTGTGGGGCCCACCCGATGAATACTAGGGCCAAAACTGCCGTAGTGCAAACCTAACCGCTCACGTCATTATAGGGCCGAAAACGGAGAGCCCTACCTCCACTCCATTATGGTGATAGCCACAAGGACAAGTTTACCTCTGTTTGTGATTTTAATCCTGCAAATCAGCGACCGGTTATAATTTCAGTTAAGTCCACAGATTATTCCCAATATTTTAAGACATAAGATTAAAGTTTCACATTTTCACCGTCTTCGTAGCCTTTAATACACAGTTTTTTTTTTGCAAGCTGTACATACACGTATGTTTATGATATACATGCCGTCAGGATTTGAGTATGACTTTGGATTGGATGATTGAATTTATTGCCTCTAGTACTTTCACAACTCAGGACTACAGGCAATACAGCGCTATCGCTGATTTACACATCGTCACACACGCCTAGGGTACCCAGTCTTCACTAGTCGTATCCTGGAAACGGTTTTATAACAGTCTTAATCTCACTTCAAATCACACATGAAGTTTTCTTTGCACAGTCTAATTCATTTCTTGTCATTTTTTCTCAATGATCTTCGACTGCTATCTCCAGTACTCGATCCAAATCTCGACAAAAACTGACTCAAATGAACTCTTCTTCAACTGAAATCTCTCAGCTTCTGACAACGACTAACTGCTCCAAGTCCAAGTCACAGTGCGAGTGACGTTCAGTCAGTCAGTCAGTAAATCTTGGTGTCGAACCCCATCTGGGACTAATGACCAGATATTTATTACTGTTGAACGTTACGGTTTTGTTTTTGTGGGGCGTCCTCTCTAACGAGAGGACGGGTCTGTCTTTTTTACATGCTACTGGCCTCTTGCCAGCGCAGTCTTCCTCGGGTCCGAGTCCCTTGGGACTCGCGACCGTATTTTACTGTCTCAGATTTGAGACTTCCCTTTTCGTCGCCTCCTACGACTCGCGGGGTCACGGTGGAGGTATTCGACCCATGGAACTTCTCGTTATAAAGCCTCAGGGTGGACCCCACGGAAAACACCCGCTTATATTGTCCCATATTATTTTAGGCGTGGTTCCTGATCTGTTGCCTAGCAACAGACGTACTGTTGAGCGCTTTGACTCCCACGGGAATGTGTTTACCGAGGCGTTGCCTAGCAATGGATCTATATGTCAGAATATATTTCATATCAATTGCCATGATGCTTCATCATTCACCGCTGTCAAACAGTGGGGCAAATGTAGATTTTCCCTTATCGCATGCTATTAGTTTACAGCCAAAAATAATGCATTGACAATAGTTTATCATTTCCAGCCCTGTATGGGCATAATATACGAGAATGATAAGCGAACATCAGTCAAAATTATTTCTTCTGAACAATTATTATACATAATCGAAATTTTATAAAAGTCGCCTACTTGCTTTCAAGAGTTACGAAGGAGACACAATGGATGTTTTAAATTTCGTTAGAACGCACCGTCAGTACAAATTGTTGTATGTCGAAAAACAATGAACTCTATCTGACCGGTGAAATCGGTTTCAAGAAAATTCGCATTTAGCATTTGAGCCCCTAGTGGCCGTACCATTTTATTCCTGACCGCACAACATATTCAGTTTTAATTGCGGATATGGGTTCCATAAATTACTGAAGATTAATCACCACCTTATGTTTTGGGGTCCATTTTTGGAGATGAAATATTTAGATCTACCGAACACAGAACTAGAACGCACCAACTCTTGGATACCAAACATGAACAGAATTCGTCCAACCGTCCAGGCGTTAGCGGGGCACACGTCCATATATATATATGCTATTAACTCTCCATCAATTTTGGTAACGAAGTTGAGTCATCGGTAGTTAGTAACGTTAGACCATCATTTGAAAACGACTAACTCCTGTTTTAATACTGTTACGTGTATGGGTGACTAAAGACGGGGTTAAAATTGGTAACTGAACAACTTATCGGCCGTAACTACAAATAATTATTACACTATTACTGATTTTTACACTTCCCAGTCCACAGTTGCACACGCACTAGGATTCTCAGTTTCCATTAGTCGTCTCCCAGCAACGGATCTCAACACAGAAATCAGAACTTCAAATCACTATGAAGTCTTCTTGCTATTTCGTCTTTAATCACTCTGTGATCTCGGAATTAAAGTCTTCTGGGCTCACTCCTGCAGCGGAACGGACATGGACCTACAGTAAACATAGTATTCTGGCGTATTTGCTCTATGCAGGAACTGTTGAGCCACAGAGGCCTCGGGGCACGCGCGCAACGTGAGAGTTGCGGATTCTATCGGCGCGTCGCTAGGCGACAACTCTTTGAACGTTTCGATAGCGCAACAGTAAGTGCGAGTGACGTCATATATCTCCACTCAGCTCGTTGCTGCGCGACGCTCGGTAACCACCCCTCCCCGCTAGGCTGTGACGTCACGCAACAGTAGGGCGTCTATTGCTAGACAATGCGTAGGTAGACACACCTGACAACAATAACTGACATCTGTTGCCGAGCAGCAATGTGTTCTCTATGTGGTTCGTGCTGAGCCTATATAAGGAGGAGCGAGCACCATTCAGGAGGGTGATAAAGATAAGTCTCAAATCTGAGACAGCAAAATATGGTCGCGAGTCCCAAGGGACTCGGACCCTAGAAAGACTGCGCTGGCAAGGGCCAGCAGCATATACAAAAGACAGACCCGTCCTCTCGTCAGAGAGCGCGCCCCACAGAAACAAGACCGTAACTGTCAAACGGCAATAATTAATATCTGGTCATGAGCCCCAAGACTTACTGACTGACTGACTGACTGACTGACCGTCAGTCGCTGTGTGACTTTGACTTTGATTCAGGAGGATTGAGTATTCAGTATAAGTTGAAGTCTTGAGACAGTCGCCGTTGAAGAGAGTGGGAGCCCAGCATTCGTCTAGAGATAGTTGAACAGCAATTGAGATACTGGATTGTATAAGACTAAGATTGTACATCTGTGAATTGTATAAGTGTAAAAGCCAAGGAGAGTAAATATTCGCTACACCCTTGACCTACGTGAGATTATTTGTGGCGTGACACACCAAGCAGGTGACAATATATCATGCGATCGCTATCCAGCCAGTCTATTGGCGCATCGGTCGGATCTACAGAAATAACAACTTCATCTATTGTTGCGTGTTGGACCGTGTTTACAGGGCTGTTGCCTAGCAACGCGTTGATAAAATCCGTTACTTTATCATTACTTATTCATACACCGGCGGGAAATTCAAACATACTTATATAGGGATTTTATTCCGTCAGGTTGCCTACACAAGGTGTGACGTACCTTGATTCGTACAGTATACGGATTTTGCATTCACGCAGACATACAGACAGGGGGCACACTGTAGCGTAGTTTGTTCAGGTTGTACTATGCTACAAACCAGAAGGTTACGGGTTCGATTAACGATGAGGTCATTGAAAATTTTCAATTTACCTAATACTTCCAGCAGCACTATGGCCCTGGGGTTGACTCAGCCTCTAACAGAAATGGGTACCAGGAATCTTCCTGGAGGGGAAGACGGCGACCGGCTCGTAAGGCTGACAACCTCACCGCCATCTATGAGCTGATTTTCTAGAAAATGTGAAAGCCTCGACGTCTCACAACCCAATGTGTTTTTACGGCCTGTTACAGGGATAAATTTACAATTTTTTCACAGACACACAGACTACATTCGAAAATCCGCTTATTCATATTAAGAGGGCTGAAAACTTGTAAATTCGTCGAAACTTCCAGACCGTCTTCTTTCGTGACCACAATACCTTCTGATACCCGCATATCCTACCTGTATGAGAGAGTGATAACGGACCGAAGTAATCGGTTCTAGCAAAGTGCAGTGTAGGAAGTCCAGAAGAGCACAACTCCAAGTTTGCAAATGAACTACCTGTTTGAGCGACGTTCCCACTGACCAACAGGCATCAGAATTATGAACGTTCGCGAATACTCGAGCACCCACTTTGCGTAATGGAACAACTCCTAGAATATTTTTACGATGAACACATCTACATTACAAACTTTAAATCCAACTCTTCTCAGCTACCCGTTACGTGATACTGAAATCAACAGCCCTCAGAAATTCAAGAATTATGCGAAAATCCAGTTAAAAAATCTCTTTGTTTAATTAGTTACCGTGATTTTATTCATTTAACTATTCTTTTTAGGCTATCTTCCTTATTTTGAAAAAAAATGAAACTAGGCTTATATGACCACCTTGCTCTGTATATGCGTGTCGCTATGTGCAACCCCTTATTAATTTCGAATGGCTGATTCAATCTTTATTAAACTTGGTACTGTCTCCTGTTTGAGTAACTTTCATCTGGGTTTTGGAGGTTGGGGAAAACTGCATAATGAGGAGCTTCATGACTTGTACTCTTATCAAAGTAGAATATGGGGCGAAGAGGAATGCATTAGGATATTGGTGGGAAAGCCAGAAGGAAAGAGGCCACTAGGAAGACTGAGAAGTAGGTGGCTCAACAATGTTAAAACGGATTTTGGAGAAATCGGATCGGATGGTATGGACTGGATTTATCTGGCTTAGGATTGGGATCAGTGGAGGACTCTTGTGAACACTGTAATGGACCTCCCTGTTCTATAGATTACTGGGAAGTTCCTGATTAGCTGCACAACTGGGAGCTTCTCAAGTAGGGCTCAGCTCCATGAAGTTAGTTATGGAACGTCCAATGTTACGGTGACCTATGCATTGCATGCGCTCTAAATGATGTATAAGAAGCAGAGGTTAGCTTTACTATCAAGTCGTTTCAGAGGAGGCACTTAGGAGAGCAACAAAGAGGTGAGTAAAAAGAACTAATTTCTAGGCCTAGATACGAACCCAAGGCCTCCCGATTACATGTTAAACATAAAGTTGCTTCACTTACCAGGACTATTTATGGAAGCTGAAGACAGAGAGTACTTCAGAAGTAGACTCAACTAATTAATTTAATTATTTTTTCTTTTTTAATTCGCTAGTGGGGGGGGGGAGTCCAGATGGGTCAACTCGGCACGGCGGCCACTGATTGGCTTACTGTACCTGCCCCGGGTGATTATGATGGAGAATTTGGTGGAATGAAGATTGGCAGGGGAAACTGAAGTACGCGGAGAAAACCCGACCCAGCGCCACTTTGTCCACCACAAATCCCACTTGACCAGACCCGGGATCGAACCCGGGCCGCCGCGGTGGGAAGCCAACGACTAACCGCTTGAGCTATGAAGCGGCATAGATTCAACTAAGTCTCCGACTTACCCGGGTTCCAGCCACACAAATTCATAGGTATATGGATACACAAATACTTTTCTGATTTAAACAGTTTGGATATTACTGTATATACGGGGTTTATAAATATATTACAATATGATATGTTATGATATACATTCTAATTTTATATACTCTTTAGCTTTAACTGGGGGCACGCGGTAGCATAGTTGGTTGAGGCACTATGCTAAAAGCCGGAAGATCGTGAGTTCGAATCCAGATGATTAGATTATACAATTTACCTAATCCTACCTAATCCCCAGACCCTGGGGACGACTCAGCCACTAACAGACATGAGTACCACGACTTCTCCTGGGGAGTAAACGGCGGTCACGTGTAAGACTGACATCACCGCCATCTGTGAGACGATTTTCTAGAAAACTTTGGAGCCTTGACCTCTCACAACTCTATGGGCTTTCACGGCCTGTTAGAGACAGGTTTGCCTTTTTTTACCTTAGCTTTAACTATTCATTGAAATGGCCCAGATATGTCCAAAATATATCGTATTTAAGTAATGTTCGACTTGCATGGTTTTCACCTTACACGGAAGCGTTCGGAACAAATTAACATCAATAATGCAACAATTATATAAAAGACACATAAAATATATTTTTTTCATTAGAAGTGTAACTTTAATAATTTAAAATGTTATAAAATATCATAAAATTTAATTGAGATACTGCAAGTACAAATCTTACACATTAAAAATGCCTATCAATATTCTTCGGAATGTATTTTTATTTTACATAATGTCTTTCAAATTTTGCAACATGTTTCGGCCGCATATTGGACATAATCATGCAACTCTTAATTTGTGCAGTGTCTTAATGACATTTTGTGATACTGAATAACATTTTGAAGTATTAAAGTTACACGTTTAGTGACAAAATATATATTTTAGGTGTCTTTTTATCGTTGTTGACCGCCTCTGAGGTCTAGTGGCCAGAGTTTCTGACTACAGATCCAGAGGTCCCGGGTTCGATTCCCGGTGCTATCAGATTTTCTGAGAAGTAGTGGGTCTGGAACGGGGTTCACTCAGCCTGGGGAGAATAACTGAGGAGCTATTTCAAGGAAATAGAGGCTCCGGTCTAGAAAACCGAAATTAACGGCCGTGGGGATTCACTGCGCTGACTACGCGACACCCTCTATTCGCTAAAGTTCGCACTAACTTTACCGATAAGCGGCAGTCGCTTGGTTGGTATACTTTGCTTGCGGACTTAAAAAAAACGGTGGTCTCAATACAACACATCTGTTTTAGAATAGTGAGTGCAGTTTCCAACCAATCAGGCGAGAAACCAATACATTATATACTGTATTTATATAAATGAATTTATTAGTTCAGCGCTGCAGTACATGTCTTATTCTTCTCTAGAAGAAAACGGTGATACGCTCTTTACTGTGGTCCATAAAAATATCTGCCTTTAACGTCCTCGACGCCAGTGAACTACAATTTTTCATATAGAATTCGCTAATAACTGCACAAACAGGAAAGGCGGATGAAGTTCTTAGAGCTGCAGCAAAACCTCGCGTCAATGAAGCCGTCTTGTGAGCGCTATGACGTAAAAATCAGCGAAGGTAGAACACAAAAAAATCAACTTCTTTCATAGAGTCAGACCAGTTGAGGTTCATTTTACCACTGAATGGAAGGAACATCCTTCTTGTAAGCCACATAAAGCATGTCGATATAACATTTGACAGAAATATTTAAAGAAGAACTTATACAGGTACCGTCTAAGGCCTCCAGAACGAATATTTCAGTTTATTTCCTATTCAAAGGCGAACGATTAAGCTCTAGCATTAAACTAACCACCGTAACACACTCATCAACTCTATAATGACTTAGCCTGCCCCGTCTGTAAACTTGAAGCACATATCCATTTACTGAAATTGCAGCGCCTGAAAACGAGTTTCTCCGCATCACTGACACAATTCCAAAGCGCATACCGGTCCGCGAATTTTATGGGCTTTCACGCTAAGTATGCCAATTGTATTGTAAAATTATACAACTATCAATCATTAGTCATAAAAATCATGAAGACAAATTTTGCATCGTGGACTAACACGAATTTTGACACTCACGCGAGCACACACGCAAATATGATAATTGGTAGCTTCCGAGCTTATAACTACTCAAGGGACTAGGCTACTCTTGTAAAAAAGCGAAGTAATCTCACTACATACAATGCCACTGGCCTGGTATATACTGTACGTATAAGCATAACAAAAACATAATGATTTTTAATGTATTAAGTTATCAATCGAATTGTATTTCACATTATTTGGGATAATCAACACAACTGTATTATTATTCAATGATAAAGTAAAGTATAGATTTACTGATAACTTAATTACTATGTTTAATTACGTTACTGTAAATAATACGAAAATACGTATTTCACAAAATTTAAGATTGTCGACCCGAATCTTGCCAGAGAAGACGCTCTAAGGCAAGGGTCTCCAAACTACGGCCCGCGATGTGATTTTATCCGGCCCGCGAAAGAATTGTGCAGAAATGCGCCAATTGAACTAATTTTCCAATGAGTATTGGTAAAAAAAATACTTGTTCATAGATTTCAACTGATGTTTGTAATACCTCTCAACTATTAGTATTTTTTCGTGGCGTCGAGGATGAACTTAATCTCACACAGGAATTAGTGTCACTTCACAGCATGCATGGCACTACAACAGGAGATGATATCTTCAAAGAAATACAAAAAAAAACACTAACAGAATATAATTTGGACTGGAACCGTCTGCAGTGCGTGACAGTTGATGGAAGGAAAAAACATGTCTGGTATAAAAATATGTTTGGTTGGCCAAATCACAAAAGCTTGTGAGGATGCAGGAATATCAATGTTTCTTCACTGTGTTATTCATCAACAAGCAGTCTGTGCAAAACACGTTGATATGAGCTCTGTATTAAAACGTGTTATTTCTATCGTTAATTTCACTTGCTGTCATGCACTTAACCATCGCCAGTTTCGGTCTTTTCTCGAGGAATGTGATTCCGAGCTTATTGACCTGATATATTATACTGCAGTTCGATGGCTTAGCTGTGGAAAGGTTTTTTCGCGCTTCTTTCAGCTCAGGAATAAAATTGATAAA
>NW_019718624.1:112805-139304 GCF_002891405.2 Cryptotermes secundus | reverse complement strand
TCTGTCCGTTGAAAGTGCTGAATTACCTAATGTGGCCCGCGTTTCGAAAAGTTTGGAGACTCCTGCTCTAAGGCATCAAAAAAAAAAAAAATGACTCTCAAGATAGACTCTAAATTCTGGTCGGGGCTCGACACCAAACTGTACTGATTGCCTCACCATCAGTCGCAATGTGACATGTCCAGAAATATACGAGTATATTACATGTTGTGAGAAGGAAAGGAAACAATAATAAATTGTATTGTAGACTGAAATATTGTGGCGTATTTACGCCATGCAAGAATCGTTTAGCCACAGAAATCTGTAAACACAACGATTACGCAACAAGGAAAGAGGTGTTTTCTCCATGCTGTGCTGTAGCGAACCGAACTTAGCCGAGCCGTGCCGAGCGGAGCCGAGCCGAGCGAAGCCTAACCCCACCGCACCGCTAGTTGCTACACAGCGTTGCGGTAAACAACTCTCGACAGCGTTGCCTAGCAACACCTCTTTAAACACGGCGATTACGCAACGGAGAGCAGGCTGCCGTTTTCTCTTGTCCGATCGAGGGTTTATAGGAGACTGATATTCATAAGTTAGTATGTTCAGTCCAGTGCAGTGGAGCGGAGTGAGTTAGTGGAGTGGAGTTGTGTGAAGTGAAGAGTTTAGTTAGTTGACAGACAGTCGCCGGCGTGAACACAGAAATAAGAAAAATGTCTCGCAGACCTGAAACACGAGGACATCGGAATTTCTCCTGGTTTATACGACACTGGAGAGCCTGGAGAAGAACTGCAAGAAGAGTATATGAGACCACGAGATGTAACACATGCTTCCAGGAGACTTCAGACATAGAAAAGGAGCAGATGAGAGAAGAGCTACGAACGACTTTATTGAAGGCAGAGAAACTGGAAAAGGAGGTGCACACATTACGTAAGTTAATGGAAGATGAGGCAGCTGACAGAGAACATGAAAGAGCATACATGATGAAGAGAATCGAGGAACTAGAAGAAAGCGAGAATCAATTATATGCGATTGTCACTGAATATTTACGTGATAGCATGAGTAATGAATCAGAGACTGAGAGTGATTATGATAACGGGGATGAGCCTGCTCAGGAAGAAGATATCGCTGAACGTACATCATCGTACTTCGCCACGGGCCGTGAATTGACTGAAAGCAGCTGGAAGCCTTACTGGGAGACTGATGAAAGGACAGAAGAAAGATCAGAGGGAGTTGGAACATCTTCTACAACAGTGTCTCCTGCTGCTAGCATGTTAGATGGAAGAAGTGATGGACAGTCAGAAATGTGTCCCATTTGCTTATGTGGATTAGACACACAGAGTATTGGGACTCCAGAAGGTTGTAAGCACAATTTCTGTGCAGACTGTCTCCAGCAGTGGATGAAGACTACTAACACTTGCCCAATAGATCGACAGGTGTGTGATGCAATAGTTGTGCGCCGCTGTCTGGGGGGAGAAGTTATCGGAACAATCCGTGTGGAACATGTGGAGCCACCAAGACAGCAAGAAGAAGAAGAAGAAGAAGACGACGACGACGAAGAAATAGATATAGAATATTTACCGCGTTGTGAGTTGTGTGATAGCAGTGACCGTTACTATGAACTAATTCATTGTGATAGATGTGGACGAGGTTACCACTTGGAATGCGTGTATCCACACTTGGACATTGTGCCTCTGCGGACTCTGGTGACTCTGATTGAATGGTTCTGCCGTGACTGTGATTGACTTTCATAACCAAACACGTTACCAAGTACTGTATGAAATAGACGATATTACTTCCTTGTAGTGAGCCCAGCTTAGTAGGTTTCAATTTTTATATGGTATTACATAGGCAGTTGTGGGTCTCTGTTGTATACCGAATGCTGCCTGGTTGTGTTTATTCAGTATGGTTAAATCTAGATAATTTATATTATCATGTTTCATTTTCGATAGTAAATTTTTATTTGTGGGTGGTCTGACTTGAAACCCGTTAAAGTGTTCTCTGTGTTCGTGGTGTGCTTGTTGTATATAATTAATAAATTGTCTATATATGTCTGTGGTAGTCGATAATAATCGTTTAAAATGTTTATGATTTCTATGTGTCCCAAATACTGTATGAATGTTTCAGCCAAGATTACTGAGGTGGGCACTCCCATTGTTAAGCCTTAGTTTTGTCTGTAGAATTGGTGATTAAATTTTAAGNGGCGCCAAAGCCCAGAAGACTGCTTTCTTCATAGTCACCGCCGTGAAAGCCTCAAATCTTACAAATTTTAAGTAGTTTTGTTCCAGCATGTGTTTAATATGATTGTAAGTTCGTGAATCAGAAGAGTCTCAAACCATACGAGAAATACTGATAAACAATCATTACCAGCAACACATAATACACCCAAAACTCAACCTTTCTACCAATAACTCACAGGGGAAACAAAAGTCCAAACGTGCCACCTTCACACAATATTGGCCCAGTACGAGAACAATCACAAAACTATTCAAGAATACAAACATGAAAATAGCATTCAAAACTACTAACACCATAAAGAAAGATCTAAAATCAAGAGAGGGAACAATAGGCACATACAATCAAAATAGAGTTTAAGAAGGAAATAGCGACTCCGATCTAGAAAACCGAAATTAACGGCCGTGGGGATCCGTTGTGTTGACTATGCGACACCCTCTATCAGCTAAAGTTGGCATTAACTTCGCCGACAAGTGGCGGTCGCTCAGTCGGTATAGTTCGCTTGCGGACTACAGGGCAGGGAATTTGTTATATCATTGTTGCATTATTGACGATGTGCTTAAATAATAAGAATGATATGCTAGGCCTATGGAAACGCAGAAGGAATTATATTTGATAAATAGCTTTATGTCTTGCTGCAGTCTTTCCTCNTGTGTGTGTGTGTTTGGTTGATGGTTCACTCATAGAGAGATGAAAATACTTTCCAAATTTTACTGTACATATATTTAAGAGACAAAAAGCCGCGCGCGGTTTGTCGAGTGTTGTCGCTCGCGGCCGTTATTTGTATTGCTTTTATGAGCCGCCCGCGGTTAAGTTTTGGAACGCGGCACACAGGCGGCAGAGCTGTCGCACGCCTAATATGTACAACTAATGGACGCGCGCGACAAGGAGCGGCTAGCCGCTCAGGACAATACAACATGAAAGACACCCAGGCATATCTCAGTGCTCCAAGTTGGATTGGAACCCACAATTCGAGCTCACGCACCTTTGATAGGGTGGCCATTTGATCGGTTTATATTTATTTCCTGCTTAAAAATGTCGTTACTTTTATCCGGCGAGACAACCGCTTACGCATGCGAGAAAAGCTGAGTCTGCTATGCCTGTGTTTACATCACTGAGCCTGCAGCAGTGTGTTCAGCAACAGAACACTTAATCAGCATTTTCAATAGCTGGGCGTCTAAATTGTAACACGACATAACTTCGCAAGTAACTGAAAACAGAGTACTTGGTTATACGTCTGTCAATAAAATCACGAAAGATTCATACTGTGGCCTTCTGGTGCATGGCACTGTTGTCTGGCAGATAGTTATCAACAATTCAGAATAACATGCTGCCTGGCTCCTACTCTTTAGTTGAAGCCATATATGAGTTTTCTTTTACCTGTCAGACACAACAATATGCCAAACAACTCACCCACATTTCACTGTGCGTAACTGAGTTTATTGGTCCTAGAATGTCACAATATTCTTCGGCTCATGGAGGCGATACTTAACTACTGAATGATTCCTCCTATATGAATCCATATATTGTAATTATCATTGTGTGTTAGCAATAAACTGAAAAATATGGTGCGCTTCTTTCTCTTTGGTTCAGCACCTTTATTATGCACAGATTAAGTGTTTGTGTTGGTTTATTCCCTGCTTTCTACCGTCAATGCGAGTGCAGTTCGGCTTATAGTTCTTGCCTTGCTCCTAAATGCTGTCTACCCTCACGTTGTTTATATTGTTGTTTGATTGCGGTTGGCTATGTTTTGCTACTAAGTTCATTTAATATTTTCTTATTAGGACGTTTTCTTGTATTATCTCATTAAATTACGTTGTCTCCTTAATCATGTCCTTCCACGATCTGACTATAATTGTGTTGATGGGTTCGTATTCTTTATTCGATCTTACGCTAACGCGTCTGTTTTCATCTCCTGTTGGGTTTCAGCTGTGACACGTCACGACTAACAGAGGAAATCTATACATTATTTTAATTTATTTGAACTAACGGAGAAATCAACCACTAAGAATATTTAGAATACGGTATTTCCATCGGTTGAACATTTAACAAAATTTCAACCTATTAATACTTTTTAAATATTTTAAGACTCTTAATAAGTTTTAAATAGTTATTGAACATACTTTTAAAGCAGTATAAAAACACAACCACTTAATCTATGCATATAAAGGTGATTAATGAATGGAAAAGAAGCATGCCATATTCTTCGTTTTTTTTTTGAACACACAATGATACTGTCACGTGTAGGGGGGTACACGTGACGAAATGACGAGTTCTAGTTCTTATGATTGGATTTATTAGCACTTAGTTACACCCTATCTCTTAATTACATTTACATACAGCGCTATCGCTGATTTACATACACTTCATAATTCACTGTTACACGCATACAGTACTCCTCTCCTGGTAATGCATTTAAAATACAGGGAGTTTGCTTCCGCCACTAGCTCCACTGCTACAACTACTACTTCCACCACTGCTCGTTTCCGTCCGGTCTGACCCTTGCCATGTAGCTTCGATTTGGACAGTATGGAAACGTCGCGATGGTCGCGATCAACAGTGCGGTTGCGTCATCAAAGCGTCAATGACGTCATCGCGTAGGAAACACATAAAGTGACGCCACATACTGTTGTGTGACGTCACAGCGCGCCTGTTGCATGGCGACAGCCCGTCCGCGGAAGAAGAAAACATCGTTCCCATACTGTTGGCCGCGTGTGTGTTGCGGGCGTTGTCTAGCAACGGGTATACACGCCAGAAAACGTACAATATATGGATCCATATTTATTTTTTCGATGGCTCTTCTACACCATTCAGGGCCCTAGCCTCATATTCAGTTCTGTAATCAGTTCTCACAGACGGTAGGACTCCTTGGGCGAGTGATTAGCCCGTCGCAAGGCCTCTACCTAAACAGCGGACAACCCAAACACAGAATAAACGCATATGCACACCAAACAACCATGCCTTGAGTGGGATTCGAACCCACGATCCCAGGGTCCAAGCGTGCGAAGACAGTACATGCCTTAGACCGCGCGGCTACTGTAATCGGCATATGAATCCATATAGGTGATATAATTCAGTAGTATAAGATTTGTTAATGTATCGCCTGATAATCGCTCTGTGAGTCGAAATATGTTGCGACATGATTCTGTATTTCAGCATCCCGTTTCAATTGTTCAAATTAGCGTCCATTGTTTACCTTCCGTCAATGCTGCGACATTGTACGACCAATAAACTCAGTTATGCACCTTGAAATGTGAGCGAGTTGTCAGGTATATTGTCGTGTCTGACAAAAAAAAGCAAACGCATATGTAGTACTAACACACAACAGGATGCATCCCTTAAAGATTGATGCCATATGTCGCCCCACAAGGTGATAGTCACTTACCAGACTATACTGTGCCACATCATCGAATACCTCAATAATAATCTTGGCCACCGTGTAATCCTCAGGTGTTTGGATCTTATCAGTTATCACCACGATTAGTGCTACTGAGGGAGACCTTAGTGCAGAAAGCGAAATTTGTTTTATAGAAAATTCCACGGGTTAGATCCAGGCATGTGGCCGAACACCAGCCTGCCCGGTGCGGCAACTGAAGTTGTGGTATCGATCTGTAGAGTGTGGTGTAGTGTTATGAACACACAGACTTTTCTTCCTCTAATATTAGAAACATAAATCTGGAAGTCCCTTCGAGCCCAGGTGTGAGTTGCTCAGCGGGCGGTAGTAGGTTCAAGGAGTCGCAAACTTCTTATGAAGACTATAGACCAGAATGCCTCATCTCTAGCGTAGCCACAGACATGATAATAAGAACTAAGTTAAACATTCTGTAGAGCTTGTCCCGTACCGATATTTGAGAAATTCTGATAATATTAATTGTCTTGCTCCTGCCGAGAATTAACCCCGAATCCTCGGCCATCCAGCCGGTAGCCCTTCCCTATTCAGACTGACTTATCCCGAGTCCTACTTTGTTCAAGTACAGGCCTGTATAGGAGGAAAGGGATAACCAACTGAAGCAAGGAGAATATTCGAGCCTGAAAATAAAGACAGCATGTTCCTCCGAAACGTCGATGAACTTCAACCGGACTATATGGCGTTATATTCCAGATGATAATACTCCCCAGTCACCGCTGTGAGCACCTCAAATCCATCGAAAAATCGTCTGGCAGTCTCGACGTCATACTCAGTTTCGCGTGGCAGTCCCAGTGGACTAATCGATTTATCATACGCTCTCTTTCACTTCTTAGATATCCGTCTCTAAGTCATCCGAAAGTTTTTTCTTCTAACTCACATCCTCTGTTTCGTGCATTAACCATTCATTATCTACTGACGTCACGTCTCCTTTGAACGTTTATAATGCAGCCCTTCTTCCCACCTCCAATGTCTATTGGTCCTGTCT
The DNA here is from genome assembly GCF_002891405.2 of Cryptotermes secundus. NCBI lineage: Eukaryota > Metazoa > Arthropoda > Insecta > Blattodea > Kalotermitidae > Cryptotermes > Cryptotermes secundus. The sequence goes on along the minus strand of NW_019718624.1, from coordinate 132,702 downwards.
CGTCCTTCTTCCTGCTTGCCCTCTGTTGTGTTTTTCAAAACCTAAGTTATATTTCAGTTTTATTATTAATTGTGAACTACGTTTGGTTTTTCCCTGGAGTCGACTCAGCCTCTAACATAAATCAGTACCAGGAATGTCCCTTGGGATAAATGCGATCGGCGCGTGATGCTGACGTCACCATCATCTGTGAGCCGATTGTCTAGAAAATGTGGGAGCCTCGACGTCTTACAACCCTACGGGCCTCCGCGGCTTCTTACAGTAACTTAAGTCGTGGCCATTTAGTTGAAATTTCGAACTAGGGTACCATCTCAGCTTTTGCTCATAGACATAGGAAAATGAAGAAGACTTCTATCCAAATGGCTGAGCGGCTGAGAGAGGAAAACAAATATGTGGGTCTAAGCCATAAAGCCAGTACCAGCACCTACCAGGAGTTTCTCTCTTCTAAAAGCGTAAAAAACGCCAAAACAGCAGCGAACCTGATCCAGTGGTACCTCAAGGCAGCAGCAGGAAATCTGAACCCCCCCCCCCACACCACCCCCTTATGCCTCTTTTTCCTATTGAGCCGATTTCCTTCCGAAAAGGCATCAAACAGTTTCTGTGGAATCGGCCTTGCTATAAAAACTAATTATTTGTTATATGAAGAAGAGAGTCGACCTACTGTACACAAACGTTACTCAGTTTTACAGTGGTGTGACTTGTATCTATAATAAAACAATATTAATTTACGAACATTAATTCACTAAGTGTTTGTTAAATGTTTAAATGTCATTAAAATGATTAAAATGCATGTGTATTGATGTTTATGCTACATGTTTCGGCCGCGTAGGGCCACCTTCAGGCAACACATCTTTTAATGGAGTCTACTGCACCGTGCACTTGGTCAACTGGCATTCATTAAGGGACGTTGTCATTGTTATTATTATTATCTGAATTATGTTCTTGTTTGATGATTTTCTTATCTTATATATTGTTGCTGTTTTCCTGTAATGTATAATACATGTTATTAATTGAATTCTGTTCTGAATGTTTTAAGTTCTGTTACCTTTGTGTATGTAGATGTTGTATTTTTGTACTTACGTGTCCCACTGAGAGTGCTGCTCGCTTAGTTGTATGTATCTAGTGTTGCTGTTTGTTCCTTGTGGTGGTCGGGCAGTTTCTGATCTTTGCAAAATACTGTCCGAATTTACTGGCTGCTTTGAAAGTGCAAGTGAAGTAGGATTATCCAATAGGCCTCTCTGAGTGTCTCATCCTTATTTCTGCATGCTGAAAATGACCAAGCAGAAGCAAGATGATCCAGAATGTGGCGATTATTTTATCACGACGCCGTAATGAAAGATTTTACTGATTATAACGGCAATTTCTAATAAACTAACTGTTTATTCATTTCTCCTAATTTAAAAAATAACTGAAAGAGGCTGACAGCTGACAGACAAGAATTTAATTGAAACTGAAAATGGCATATCTTGTAAGTTGAACAATAATTTACTAAGCTGAACTTAAATGTTTATTTCCAGGGACACGCAAAAGTAACAACCTAGCCGTTTATTAAGTATCACTGTTTCAGTATGACAGTGCACCAAGGAATTCGCCAGTAAGCTCAAACAGATTATCACTTACAGTGAAGTCGCCATTTTCAGAATCTTTCTTTAATATCGCCGAATTTGTTGACAGGATACAAGGTTGCGGAAGGGTTAGTAGTCGCACATGAACAGTAACGGTAGACCGCTGTTTCGATTCCCTATACGAGCATTCTTGTATCTTGTATCTCTTCACAGCCACTATTATCAAAACGGAGTTCACATTTAACCGTTACAGGAGCAGTTAACAAACCTCCGAACCTCATATTTTCATCTAAGACTGTTTTGATTCAACGCAGAATTTGAAATCATTAAACGAAAACATTCTAAATTATTTTTTTCGTGTCAATGTTATTCTCCACAAACTTAAAAATAAATTGTATAAGTTTCAAGAGATCTGAGGTTTCATGATGTGAATATTTTTTGCGGTATTCTGAGCTGACACTTTATGTTCTAACAAGTGCGTCAAAATTTCGGAAGATAGAGCCTCCATCAGCATGTTCCTCTGAGCGTCGTTATCAACATATCAGACTACACGGTGTCATATCCCAGAAGATCGTATTACGATATAAGTGCTGCTTCTCTTATCTATGGTCTTCCTAATCGCATAGTTGAGAAGCAGGCCATTATTAATTTCGTTAAATTTTAAAAGTGGGCGTCCTCTGTTTTCAGTTCCGGTGGAGGCGACGGCGTTCCTGGGCGCCGTGGCTGCTTTCGTGGTGCTGCTACTGGTGTTCTTCCTCTACCTGAACAAGAAGTGGTGCTTCTACAGCATCGGCGGCTTCCCTTGCTGCGACGAGCCCCTCGGCCCCAAACCTCCCCGCTCCAAAGAGCTCGGTAAACCTCCACCTCAACTGTACTTCTAAGCCTTCTTTTAATATAAGTGCTCATACTTCATTCCAGTCATTTCAAATTTTCTCTGAAGTAAAACCTATTATGTTTCTTATTTAATTAAATTGCACGGGGAACTTCAAGGATTCTCTGAGCCTTCGTAACAGTTTACAAACGGCATGCGGATATGGCAGCTGGAAAACATACGGAAAGCCAGAAGAACAAAATTAATTCCTAATATGTGGCGTACTAGCTTCTGTGAACAAAATACAGTTTCGAAAATTTTATTAGTCCTATAAAACACATCCTTCAGTATTTACAGTCAGTAGATCCCATGCATATCTGTGTTGCATGTAACTGGTACCGGGTGACGCATTTCCTTCACCTATATCTACGGCAAAAAATTGTTTGGTAAATGCATTTTGCTTTGTTCTAAAACTAACACTTCAGTATCTGTAACGAGAGATGCACGAGATAGGAATCAATTCTGGATTTATCTTCTTCTTTGCCTTTGGTGCCACAGACAGAGTTAGGCCAGGAACTCTGCCCACTAGAACACAGGGGCGATCGAAATTGTATTACTGAATGATAAAAATAATTGTTTTACCATTTATTTTGTAAAGCTGTAAAAGTGCGTCACTATACCTGAGAGAACATTGGACCACGCGGTAGTATATTTGGTTGAGGCACTATGCTATAAGCCGGAACGTCGCGGGTTAGGTTCCCGATGTCATACAAATTTTCAGTTGACCTAATCCTTCCAGCTGCATTATGTCGTTGGGGTCGACTTAGCCCCTAACAGAAATGAGTACCAGGAGTCTTCCTGGGAGTAAAGGGCGGCCGGTGGGAGCGTATTGCTGACTTTATTGCCATTTGTCTATAAAATGTGGGAGACTCGATGTCTCACCCCTATGGTCCTCCACGGCCTGTTACAAGGATGGCTCTACCCCTTTACGTGAGAGAACATATAGAATCCAAGCCTATGTGCTTAGAACGAATTTGTCACAAACTATATGGAGCTAGGAGAGGTAAAAATATATTTGGTATGTGAAACTAAGGATGGTCTGTAACAAGGAACGTAGTAATTTATAGAGGTCATGAACTCGGGGAATATTCTTGGGGAGGCGTAGTCGTGAAGAATTTAATGGAGGAAAAATATGGACAGAGAATACTGGCGGAAACTTTTGTTAAGAAACAGCCAATTCGAAGAGCGGGAAGAAAACTGAAAAATAATATTACATTCGATATTTGGACAATAAGGTGTCAGGATATGAAGTGAGTACGAACTGCTGAGAATATTTGCCAAGTGTCGATTTCAGTGTTAATAATGTTGAACTTTTGGATCCTATTATAAGGAAGTTTGTTTATTAATTGGCTTAGAGCGTATTATGCCAATTCTGTTGTCATGCACATTCAGCGCAGAGGTCGAATTATCTCTTCCATTAAAGGACATGTCGAGTGGAGTCTTATGTTACGACCGACGGTCAGTCGGCCAGTCTATGTTGGAATAAAGCACCCATCCGTGGCTTACGACCAGATATTTATTACTGTCAGACAGCTGCGGGTTTGTTGATGTGGGTCTCTCTCTCTGACGAGAGGACGGGTCTGTCGTTTACAACTGCTGCTGGCCTTTGCTAGCGCAGTCTTTCTCGGGTCCGTGTCCCGTGGGACTCGCGACCATATTTTACGGCATCATATTCGAGAATTCCCTTTTCGTCGCCTCCTACGACTCGCAGGGTTACGGTGGAGGTGTTCGACCCCGCCTCCACACGGCAGAAAGGACAATGTTTCCGATGTTCCTGTATTATCCTTGCAACGCGGCAGTTTGATCTTATATTCAAGGAAACACATAAATAACCTGAGTAAGGAGAAGAATCTTCATGTTAAGTCCTCTGTCACCGCCTCTTCATTTTACCGATGGAGGAGCCACTTTCCGGGTGTGGAGAGCACCAGTGAATATATTTAACAAACAGCCGAAAATATACAGTCCTCCTGCATGTGGACTGGGCGGGGATCTAACAATACTCTGCCAAATAGTGGCGCGTGGGCCTCGGACGTGGACGGTCGGATAGAGTCCAGTGGCGAGTCCTAGTGAGCATGATAATGAACATAATGAACGTCCGGGACGCGTGAAAGGCAGGATTGGCAGGCAGACTAGCAGAGCTCCACACAGTTACATTAGATTAAGAAAAATATATGCTAAAGGAGACCGTGCCGGAACGTGGCCTCAGTTGTCAAATACGTAGCACAGTAAAGGGGCTGTTAAATGTAAAGTCATCCTTGTAACAGTTCTTTGAGGCCCATAGACTTGTGAGACATCGAGGCTCCCACATTTTCTATTAGGTGTCGGTGAGGTTAGCCTTACGTGATGTCCGGCCACCCTTTAGCCCCCAGGAAGATTCCTGGTACTAATTTCTGTTAGAGGCTGAGTCGACCCCAGAGCCATAGTGCGGCTGGAAGGATTAGGTCAATTAAAAATTCCAATGACCTCATCGGGAATCGAAGCCGCGACCTTCCGGCTCATAGACCTGGAAATATCAGTTTAGCAATCGATGAATCGACGAAGAGAAAAACAGATCGTAGGCTTATACCCAGTCTCCATTCCCTTATCCTTGCCAATGACACTTAACTGCTCCAATATATACCTATAACCCTTCCAACGAAAAGATTGATTTTCGGGCTATTTAACGAAATCTTATCGATTAAAATAATTTTCATCTTCAAAGAAGTCCACTGGATTGGGTACATGACAACGCAGCATTTGAATTCCTAAACACTAGAAAACAAAGGCAGTGGAGGTAGTCTTCAGCTCCATGTATGCTCAACCTCGACACGAGATAGACATGAGTGGTCAACTTCACAATCCGGTCTTTTCACCCGCTGAAAGAGCCCCTACAACAATCGCATAAAAGGCCGAGTGAGTTCAGAGTGCCCTGGACGTAACAGCAAAGAGAGAAATGCTTGCTCCGGCCGAAAATCAAGCCCTGATTTTACAGCTCACAATTTCAATATAGACGCGAGCTTTCCCGGTTCGTTACGTTTTATATAAATAACGCCATGAAACGGAGTCCTCGGAAATTAATAGTCACTCAGCTAGTCACAAAACTACTACCCACCTTTCATGTAACACGAAGGTCCACTACTATGCTCACAAGGATCACGGAGTTCTATGTAGCTGATAAAAATATGGTTTCGGTGTTCTAAGAAAAACAACTTTACTGCTTAAGTTTGTAGCGCAAATCTAACGGATTCTAACAGTTTCAATAAAATGAATGTTAGTGCTTTAAGTCTCGTAACTATAAATGTTAAACCAATTATATCTACAAGTTTGATAGATTTATCCGAAAACTAATATACTTAAACATCTCTTTCAGTTCATGTATTTATAATTCATTACTAGAGACAAGATGTTCTGTTTAAATCGCAAATTCATCACAAATCGATACCCTTGAAGTCGCGGTCGAATCGTTACCACCCCTGCTTTGTATTCGGAAGTTTCCGAACCCAAATCTGGGTTGGAAACCGGCTATCGTGACTGATGTTTACATGATTTTTCTCAGTCTCGCCAAACATATCGGAATATTACCACAAATTGGATAAGTACTTCTTTATTCCTCATCCATTCCAATTCTTTATTCACTAATTACCTTATCATTCGACGTTATGTGACCTTAGGAATTAAAAGCGTCTTTACATAAACAACCAAGAATATGTAAGTTTTGAGGTTTTCACGGCGATGACTATGAAAAAAGTCGTCTTCTGGGTTTAGGCGCCGTGTATTCTTCGTTTTGGCCGACGTTTAGGAGGAACGTATCGCCTCCATCTTCAGAGCAGTTGAATGGCTTGGAATGCAGAGAGCAGTAGCTGTAGTGATAGGAAGTGACAGCGCCTTTCACTTCCTATCACTACAGCTACTACTCTCTGCATTCCAAGCCATTCAACTGCTCTGAATATGGAGGCGATACGTTCCTCCGAAACGTTGGCCAAAACGAAGAATACACGGCGCCTAAACCCAGAAGACGACTTTCTTCAACCAAGAATATGTTTAACAAAATGGTATTTGTGTGGAAATAAATCTGGCTGCTACTGTTTGATGTAGTTTCTTTAACGTAGCGCTAAGAGCGCTTATTGGGGACCGCAGGGCACATGCGCCGTGACCGGATATTTTATTACGCAGGAGCGTTAAATATTTCATAAGGCTTCGCTTACGTACATGGGCTCCAGTCACCACTCCTACAGCAGTCTTTGTCCTGCATTGTTTCCACTGTGAGTTAAAGCAATGAGAAAAACATAATTTGTATATCGATACAAAAGCATATCTCGATTGTATTTGAATACTTATTTTGTGTTCAGAGTGCAATTTAAGACTGAAAAAAAATAACTTCGTGTTTACCTTAAGACCGTAAAAATTGTGTGAAGGTCTGATAAGATAATTTCTTGGCTTATATAAATATATCATTAACCCATACAACTACCTAAGTAGTACCAATACGAGTTTCGACATGGACGTAGAAATTATTCTAATTTACATTCTTACGTAGTAGTGTTCGTGGTATTTGTAATGGTAGTATCAGTGACAACATTCGTACTAGTAACAGTTTTCATAAACTAGTAGTAGCATTGTAGTAGCAAAATGCCCGCACAATAGGTAGTGACATTAGCAGCAGAACAGCTTGCTGTTGTACTGTAGTGGTTGTTACACCTGCTTGGATTTGGAGTCTGACAGAAGACGAATGGCATACTACATTTCCTTCAGGCAAGTGCCAGGATAAAATAAACGACACCTTCCTTCTGCTCCCCCCAGCAGTATTAAGATAATTATTACTGGATGTCACATAACTTCTATAGGTGAGAAATAGTAGAGCCGTGATACTGAAGTCGGTATAGCGACTGTCTACGAACCGAATCACCGAGGGGTCGGAGTTCGAGTCCCGGCAGGGTCAAAAATTTCTCTTCTCCACATCATCCAGGCCGGCTCTGGGGCCCACCCAGCCTCCTAGCCAATGTGAACCGATGCTCTTTCCCCGGGGAGTAATGCGATCGGGGCGTGAAGCTGACCACTCACCTCCAACTAGTGCCGAGGTCAAGAAAACGTGGGGCTGCACATCCACTCCCTCCATACGACTTCATGGGGTAGTGCTTAATTAGTTAAGCACAGGGACAATTTTACAAGTCACAAAGAGCAGCAGGAGTTATGCTGGTGATGATGGTAGCAGCAACAGCCGCAGTAAAAGTAGTAGAATCAGCAGTAGTAGTAGTATAAGTAATACTAGTAGTAATGGTAGTAGTAGTTCCGGTAGTAGAAGTAGCAGAATAGTGGCAACAGTAGGCCTCTTTTCTAGCAATGCATGCTATTATGAAGATTAAACCATATTAGAATCCATTAAGAGCCTGTGAATTGCAATTCAGATCACATGAACATACTCTTACCATTTTCCCACATATGAGCGCTCTTGTTTTACTGTATGCTTTTATGTGTTGTAAAATTAACAATTAAGTTGTGTTAGTAGCTGTTGTAATATATTTTAGTTACTAGGATTTTCTGTNGGTACATTGGTACAAATATTATGTTTTGGGGCATTATCGATCGTCTTGTCTATATTTAAAAACCGTCCTGTTTATTTTTCAAAACACGACGTTTCGGAGACTGGATTCTGTCTCCAATCTTCAGGTAAAACCTACTCATTTGGGCCCAACAGATAGAGCTAGTCCTTATTTCCTATCCTACCCTATTTGGCCCAACTGAGTAGGTTTTACCAGAAGACGGAGACAGAATCCAGTCTCCGAAACATCGTGTTTTGAAAAATAAACAGGACGGTTTTTAAATATAGACAAGACGATCGATAATGCCCCAAAACATAATATTTGTACCAATGTACCATCGTCACAAACTTTTAGATCTTACTAGGATTTTTTATTTCTTTTATCAGAATACGAAAAGCAAGTCTGTATCCTAATTTTCTTCCGGTTATAAGAATCCAGATTTCGGTTAATGTGCTCGGAATTTCGTCGTGGGAAACGTACAAGATGTTAGCCAGCGCCACATTCGAAGACAGACTTTGTCCTGAAGAAGCATAGTTAATGGCAGTGTAACCAACTGGAAGGCTGTAGAATGTACTGTTTCCCTTTCGCCGATTGTTTTTCCCTCTCCAATCTTCTGAAGAGATACCCTGGGTTCCCTCGGCGCACAGAGAGTACGTTCAGTTTGCATTTTTAAGTGTTTATAATTGTGAAGTTTATTGTTAAGTGATTTAATGGGAAACAGCTTTTGTTCGGTCAATGTATAAGTGCAGTGAAAGTGTCTGGTAAGAGTTTGGTTATAGTTTGCTTATCAGCAACTTCCTGTTCTGTAAGTAAATTAAAATAATGTTCATAGGATCAATTTGTGCATGAATTTGCTCGCATTTTCAAAATTATAGTATCTAATGCTTATTTCAGTGTTACAAAATTCAAACAAATACACCAGACCTCCAATTTGCTTCTGGTTATTGTATTGAAAATGTGACGTCATAATGTTAGCAGTATATATTCCATGGAACAGGCGTCTTCTTAAGAAGGTAAAAGTAGGTCAGCTAGTCAAGAAAATCCCTCCTTTACACAATTCGAAAACTCATTACTGCTTTCACAACAGCAGGCCAATGGAACCTAGTCAGAGCCAAAAAAATCTATTCCACAACCTCATACCCTATATTTGTGAGATCTTTTTTGACACTGTACTTCCATCTACGTTTAGATCTCCCAAGTGTTTTAAGGTGCTACTTGGGCAGATGCTCATCTACTATTATTGAATCTAAACGTTCGAAGCTATCATTACAGCAGCCAGTGGCCCCTTTTCTGACCAAGTTCAGTTCATCTTGAATCTTCACAATATTTACGATTATCCAGTTACATATTACGCTTTCTAAGTTGTTGACCTATTCCGACGAAGTTTTTCATCAAAATATTTGTGCACATTTCGTGTTTCTTCAATATGTACTTCATTTCTTGTACAATTTGAGGCTTTCACGGCGGTGACTATGAAGAAAGCAGTCTTCTGGGATTTGGCACCGTGTATATGTGGTGTTAACCGACGTTTCGGAGGAACGTATTGCCTCCATCTTCAGGGTAGAAGAAAAAATATAAATTTGCAAGCTAAGAGACCGTGAGAACCGGTAAAAGCATTTTTTCTTCTACCCTGAAGATGGAGGCGACACGTTCCTCCGAAACGTCGGTTAACACCACATATACACGTTGCCAAATCCCAGAAGACTGCTTTCTTCATGTCTTGTACATCTCATCGTTAGTTTCATCGCCTTAACTATGTTGAGTGTGTTGAGTGTGGTAGTGTCGAAGAGATTAGCCGTATCTAATCATCATCATGCATTCCAACCCCCAAACACGCCTGAGTTCCGAAAATAAACTAATTGTAACAAATATAACCAAGCTATGAAGCAAAATTCTTTACAAACTGATAGTCTCTCAGCTAGTTAAGACATTCTATCTCTTATTGAAACGGAGTTCCAAACAATAAATGCAGTTTTGATACAGAGACCGCCTAGGTCGATCACAGAATAGTAAGAGGAATACATAGCCAAGAACATCCGTCTCGGCAGTTCCCTTTTTGTATCCAGCTTTGCCAACGGTGGTTTCTTATATGTTCATGGAATTGTATTTGTTTACACGTGTAAAGCATTGGTGGCTTCCGTACCAAGAGATCCACATTTGCTTTCAGTTGCATCAAGCACTCAGACCGCTGCTCGGTCCATAATGCGCGCTATAGTAACATACGAAACAAGTTCTCTAGATTTCAGATCATAACTGCACTGCGCATTTTTCTGATATCTTTTAGCTTACTTATCTTTCTTAAGGAAATAAAAACAGACTTATGAGATCTGTGTCCCCTCTTTCAAATTGCAAAATTTGACCCGATTTCACGAAATTTGTTATGAACGATTTGACACTGGATTTCCTACTCAAAGTGTCGTTCCTTTAATGTCCCATAATCACGGCTGACGTGCGAAGTTATGAGGCGAGGCGGACACTCGGTTTAGAATCCTGCAATAAAGTATGACAATGGATCCTGGAAGCTTTCAGTTATAATGTAAAATAACAACCTGGCGGCCATGAGAAAATTTTCTTTAGCCTTCAGTACGATGTCGATAGCTAACAAACCACTGGAGTATGCATATAAAATTTGGAACGGAATGGCCTACACAATTATTGTGAAGTATCTTTCGTAAGTCCATTACAAATCCGGCGAAGGTGCAAAACTTTGAAATTGCATCTGACAAATTTATTGTATGCTTAATCTATATTTAAGTGTGAGCCGGGGTAGCGTAGTCGGTATAGCGACGGGCTCTTGGCTTGACGACCGAGGGGTCGGAATTCGAGTCCCGGTGGGGTCAAGAATTTTCACTTCTCCATGTCATCCAGACCGGCTCTGGGGTTCATCCGACCTCCTATTCAATGGGTACCGGAAGCTCTTCCCCCAGGGGTAAAGCGGCCGGGGCGTGAAGCTGACCACTCACCTCCAGCTAGTGCAGAGGTCAAGAAAATATGGATCTATACATCCATACTTAATTAGTTAAGCAAAGGGACAACTTTACCTTATTATCTATATTTAGGTAACATGCTCTTCATAAAAGACAGGAAGTAACAACAATCTGCAGGAATAGAAATTCAAGCAACAAGAAAATAGACTTTAGAATTCTGCTTGGAGCTCCTCAGGGTTTATCCATGTCTAATTTTTAAGCTTTCTTTTAGTTTCTTTCAACTGGCTTGGCGTTTCGTTGGGTTCCATGACCATATTTCATATTTATTGCCTGAATAATCAGTCCTACTCATGAAACTAAACATTTCAGTCATGACGATGATGACAGCACGCTCCTCTAAGGAGTCCGTACCCACACACTAAACTACATGGCATCACAATCCTCAAAACCATAATCTTAACAATCACTGCCTTGGAAACATTTTCTAAAATGTTATATTACTTTTGTGTTTAATGAAGAAACAGGCAGCAGACTTTGATAAGCTGAGATTTATCTAACCCCAGTTTCTCATAACGTTCTGAATTTGCTAATAGCCACATTTGCAGTAGGTTGGCAAGGGACTGCTGTACAAACGGGTTTTGTTATTATCCCACTACGTGAACGACTTACACTACACGTGTTCCACGTTTTCAGTTGCGTTTCCCTGATGATATCTACATTTTCATATTTACTCTAACTTCCTGCCTCTCATAATATTTTCTATAAACTCATAACTTTCATATCTTAATATCTATCCCCATTCCTTTCTCTTACAGTTAATTTCCAAATTACATCTGAGCTGTTTGTGTGCTCATTTTGTTCTTAATTATGCAACCATTCTTGATTAAATTTTCAATTCAGTTGATTTCCAAAGATTCATACATGCTGCCATTTAATGTATACGTTGTTTTAGTTCCTTTAAATATGATTACACAACCCTGTTAGTCAGGTAGGCCCTATTCATATTTATATGCTGATTGGTATATTTCTCAAACACATTTGTGTGGGCAGCCATTCAACTGATTCAGAATTCATTGTTGTAGAAGAAAGGATTAGCCTGCATGGCTGGCAGCAGCCTTTATACCACACACAACAGATCCGAGTGACCCGACACCATTTTGACTGTGCAGATTGTCTGGCATGAGCGAATTGCATCCCAGCCTACAAGCCAATCATGTTTTATGGAAAGTTTTCATTAGCGTTGTCTGTTTCTCTTTTCATTCATCACATCATTCTTTGTATACTTATCTATTACCACTGCTTCATCGCATTTCCTGATTGCTCTTTGTTCTCTTCCCCTGCTCCATCATTTCTCTTCCTGTTTTGTCCTTCCTTAAACCTTTTTACAAGTTCTTCATAAACTATAAAACGTCTTATGTGGGGGTCCTGTCTGTTCATGTATCTATCTCGAATCTAATACCAGTGCCTGAACCATTCTACATATTTTCTTAATATTCAATACAGGAGACTTTCACTTAAAAGTTGTGGGACAAATCATATTTTCAGCCATACAGATTTGCAATAAAGCCTGGTTTATTTAAGGCAATAAATTGGCCTTTCCATGTATCCCATAACCCTTTTCACAAACACTGCTGAAATTCGATATGGAATACTTCCACAAAAAGTTGTGGGGCATTTCAGATTTATAGCCACATTGATCCATAATAAAGCCTAGTTCACATATGGCCATAAATAGAATTTCATGTACCCACAAACTCTTCACAGAGTCTGTTAAAATACAATATGAGAGACTTTCACTAATTTACATTTCATTATTTCCATTTAAGCAAGCTTAGCAAACTTCAAATAAAATTATTGGTAATACTGTGTACTACATTATGGAATACACTTTTCCAGACTTGTTTCTCTATCAGTCTCCTTCTCTATTTCCTGGCCATAAAGCCAGGATAACTCGCTCAGTAAAGTGATTATCTAAACAACTGGGTTCAATTCCCAGCAAGGCCAAAATTTTTCTCTACATCACTATGTCAAGGTAGTATCTCTGACCCATGTAGCCTCCTTCCTGTTCTGTTTGTGCATGGAACTCTTCTCCAGCAGGGATAGTGGCCGGACCATGAATCTCACCACTAATGTCAAACAAGTACCAAAGAGAATGAAATGATTTCCCTAATATGAATATAATGATTGAAATTTTGATTTGTTACTGTCATTCCCGAATATTTGAAGTCTGTCACATTTTCAAAGTATCTATTGGCTTCAATTATAATTTCAATATAAAACAGGATGATGTGTAGAGCTCCACCTCCAATCACCTATGAACCTTCATAGCATGTTGCTTAGGTAGAGGGAAGTCTTTACCTCTGCCTGCTATATTTCTAATCCCATACTGTAGATTTATTTAGGAAAGAGTACATCTACATGACGGTGCTACAGGTCCCGTCCTTTCTGTTGCAGGAAAAGCATACTCTTATGAGGAGCCTGAGACAAGTTCCGACAGTGAGGAAGATGTGCTGAGACGCCTTCAGCTTCCGGAGCCGATGCCCGGACCCTCCAATGCATCTGATTCTGGTTTCTACCACCAGCAGTCCACACATACGCTTACTCGTAAGACACAGCCTACTGCGGCTGATTACTGTATGGGTGGCATTGATACACTGTCATCACGAGTTTCAATCCCAACCAGGGCATGTTTATTTGCACAGTTATTATGATGGGATTATCCTCTACCTAAGAGTCCTTCCCACTTCCTGTCTCACTCAAATTTATCAATCCTCTATGGTTGGAGGAGGCCAGGGTTCTGATCGGGATTCAGTGACAGAAAGAAATTAAAGGACTTTAATATTAGACTAGACTGAATATCAGTTTCACAGATTAGGCTATTGAATTTTACAGCTCTATTCATTCGTGGAGGTAATCTTTTATTCAGGCTGTGAGTCTGAAGTGAGTTTGAGACAAGTTTACAGATTGTACATTTTTAGGGAAAATATAATATTCTAAACTGAATGGTAGAAAGAATTTCCTGGATTTAGTCTCATCTGAACGTCTTTGTGAATTCAAGTTTGATTTGTTACAGCAATTTTCAAATACTTCTTTTCGCTTATTTTGGACTTCATCCATCATCCGGTATATAAAAGACAAAAGACCATGATGTTTCGGAGACTGGATCTGTCTCTGAAACGTTGTGGTCTTTTGTCTTTTATATACCGGACGATGAAGTCCAAAATAAGCCAAAAGAAGTACAGTATACACCATCATCATAATCCTTTCAAGTCAATTTTCAAATATTTGAACTTTTTCACATTTTCAAAGAATGTATTAGCTAATTTATTATAAGTCTGTCTTGTATGTTGATGACACATGATGTAGCCTACACTCAGTTTTCTCTTCATTTAGTACTTGTACTCCTTTACTAACTTCTAATAGAGCTTCTGTGGTTATCTTTAAGATTATTATGTTTCTACCCAATAAATTAACATCATCTGCATAAGCCATGTGCTGATATGTCCTCTTGAAATTCTAGTACCTCAAAGTGCATTTAAAACATAGCAATACAGCATCTTCTTGTTCTGAGCTATTCAGAATAGGCAATATGTCAGTCAGTATTTTACACATATGAACTTTATTACAGATTTCGTTTGAACACATTTTAATTAGTCTAAAGGGTTTCATAGGAACAGTCACTAATTTTATGTTGAAATAACTGACTTTCTTGTGTGTACAGTGAAACAGTGTGCTGCAAAATAAGATCCACAATTTCTGTTGTACTCATTTACACCTCTAACTCCATGGTGCAGAATTATTCTTGACAAATTAATAATCACAAATTGCACATTTTTTATGAAAACCAAACATTCATTCTTGTGTTTATAACAGCTATGCCAGGGGATCCTGTCATAAGTGAGATGTAACCAGTCCTTGTACTATCATNCAGGAAGACTACACAGAATAACACCTGTACAGTGTGGAAACAAGAACTAGCCGCTCCAGCACTTTAGACATAGGGCGAGTAACCCTAACGATTTTAAATTTTAAATTTAAAATTTAGAGAAAATTTTAAAGGATTTTAAAATTATAACTAAAGATTTTATAGTGCTACTATAGGAAAACCAAAATTGACATGTGCAAAATAATCTACATACCAGACAGATATCGAGGTAGATGTTGATAATAATGAAGAAAGTAACAAGGTGTTTTTAAATGTTAAATTTTAGACTGGGTTCAGTGTGGCAGTAACGTAAGAGTATACACCTGATGATGGCCGTTAAAGGCCGAAACATGTAGTGTAGAAGAGAGAAAGATCAAAGACATATAAATATATATTGTTTGCACTTGGGATGGAGTTTGTGTCATTTGTCGGCTATCATACTATTTCTTTAAAATGCACTTAATATTATCTTTTCATCTATGCTTTTTTCTCTCAAATGATTTCTTCCCGTCAGATTATCTGACTGAAATGTATGGATTTCTCATCTTTCCCATGAACAGTAAAAGCCCACCTATCTCAACTTCCTTGTTTTGATCATCCAAATAATATTTTGTGCAAAGTACAACTTATGAAGAGCTTCATTATGTGATATTCTGCATCCTTCGGTTCCTCCTTTTTCATAGGTCCTAATGTTTTTAATTCCTTATTTTCAACCTCCATCCTGTTTTTCACTCAAGGAGGGAATGAAATTATGTCAAAATAGGCAATCATGAAACACTGAAGAAAGTGGTATTATAAGGAGACAAAAACATCATCATGCTAGAATGAGCTGCCCAACAGGAAAAGGCCCATAACATCAAGAAACTGAGCCCTTCAGATATTTGTTTGGGTTGCATACTGTTGCACAAAATATTCTTCATAATTTTAATGCAAAAATAAGCTATGTTATGGAGGGGATGGAAAGATTTTGCTTGTGACCAATCCAATACTTGCCAAACCTCCCCTCATGGTTTGATTATTAGAATCAGTTAAAGCAATCAGCTAAAATGACAAAGCAGCCTTTGGAGCCTAAAACACAGCAACTGTTAGCACTGAATATTTGCTCTGAATTCTATATTACCTCAACATCCAAGTTTCTCAAGGGACATCCCTAGGAATAAACCAGTTTTTTCATAAACAAGAACATATACAGACCAAAACAACAAAAAACAGAATAAGCAAAATCACAAGTCAAAATAAAGCAGTAATTCTACTGTGTAAAATTTCAGTACCCTTCATTATATGGCAGTAAAAAGATTCCGAACTCAGAAGTTTGTAACTTTGTTATGTTAGTATTATTGATAATATGAAACCAAAAACTGCATCACTAATAGTATGATGTTTCTACCAAGTTCCATGAGTAATTGAAGAGTTGTCTTCTGGATACATTGAAAATCAGCAGACAACTCGGTTAACTTTGCTTGCCGCTGGCTTCCTAGTTGGCTTACTCTTCAATTCTGAAGATGGAGGTGACTGTTCCTCTGAAAAAATGGGCTATATAACATTATATTCCAGAGGACAGAACTCTTTATAACCAACACTTCAAGAACCTCAAATCCTACATATTTTAATTGGTTGGATTATTATTGAGGCAACAAAGACAGACAAAATAATACAACATACATATAGTTTCTAATGCAAGTAGAAAGGTGTAAGTAGATTGATAATTGCTTACTCATATCCCCCTACCATCACTCATTAATAATCACTGCCACTGTTTCAGATGCTGATCACAGTGGCTGCACAGTCTAAGGCATGAACTGTCTTTGCCTGCTCAAATGCTGGGATTGTGGGTTCGAATCCCACTCTAGTCATGGATATTTGTGTGTGTTTATTTTGTGTTGTGTTGTGTTGTGTTGTGTTGTTCGCCTTGTGGTGGACTGAACCCCTGCCCAAGGAGTCCCACCAATTGTCTATACAATTAAGAAACTGTAAAACACAAGTCAAGGTTCATCATGGACTGTAGGGCTCACACATTATTATTATTATTATTTCAGATACGAGCAAGTCACCTTCATCTTCACAGAGTGCAGATCTCATTTCACTGGCAGAGAAGGGTAAAGTGGGGAGCAGTAGTGCATCTTCCAGTTGTTCCACAACAAGTGGAGAGGAGGAACAGCAAAAAGAGAAGGCTCTGCGTCACAGAGATGGCCGTGGCGGAAATGGTGCTGGGTACCGCAAGCTGCCACTCCAATGCAGTGTGGACACCATGGATGAGGAGACGCAGGAAACTCCTCACTCCACAACTGAGCACTTCAATGAAACCATGAATAATCAGGATGTACGTTCTGCAAGTCGTGTTCACAAACTACACAACTGCTTCTTTCTGTGTGGTCTGACAGAACAATGTGGTCCAAGGCCTCCTATTTTTGAGGTTTCAGAATGTTCTTTATAGACATTAAGTAGGACTTCTTGGGTGGCTATTCAGTATGTTGCAAGGCCTCTAACTACATGGGACAGAATATTTAGGGTGTAGCTGTCAAATGGTTCAATTCAAATTTGGACTACTAAAAATTTTTCACACAAACAGATACATCCATACCTATCTTAACTGTGGAAACTGAGGTCTAAATTTGCAATCTTAGGACTAACACTGTATAACCTAGGGAAGCTTCAATTTGTAATGCCTCATTTCATGAAAATTAGCAGACAAAGTAATATTTTGAGGTATAAGATCATATAACCGTAACTGAATCTCGTACATTTCACTCCAGACTGCCTGAGGACAGATGTCACTGTTGAGTGTAGTGTATTGTTGTGCTGCCACAGGAACAGCTGTTTGATGTCACTGATCTACAGAGTGCGTTTGGTGACCAGGAAAGTCACCTTGTATCCAAATGTGGTCATTTGGAAGTAGCATTTGCTTATGATGCACCAATGAGAAAGATGACCGTGCGAGTGTTACAAGCCAGGGACATTCCTGCCAAGGACAGAGGAGGGGCCACCCACACACAGGTACACACATCATGCTGTGCAAAAGTATTCTCTTTACTTCCACAATTGAATGAAGCAGGAAATATAGATAAAACAAAAGAATTCAAATGCATGAAAGTTGAAACAAAATGAGATGATATTTATGTTGGCTAAATGGAAGATAATTTTTCTTTTTCTTTGTTGCTTCCTTTTTTTCTCACCCTCCCACCTCTCTCTTCTTCTTTTATTTCTTTCTTATCAATCATTGATCCATTCAGGTACCTGACAATTGGATATACGTGTAGAAATTGTCAGAAGATTACACTGCTATATTACATAAGGTAAATAGCAATAAAAAAAAATATAAGAGACTAATGAAAGCAAACTAAAATACAAAACTGCAATTACTGGGATACCCAAAGATCACATTTATTATTCCTATCAAGATACTCTGCAACAGAATAAAAAGAGTTTCCTGTAAGGAACATTCTCAATTTATGTGTACATTTATTAATGTCATGTGCAACTTGCTTGATATTGGGGGTTAGAGAGTTAAATAAGGTAATACTGGAATAATATGCTCCTTTTTGAACTTTAGTTAGACTTACTAAAGGAACATGAAAGTCCAATTTTTGGCAGGTATTTATTTTATGCAAGGCAGTATTTATTGTGAAAAAATCCTTATGCTTTACAACAAACATAAGAGTTGAAAAGTTATATTGGGAGTAAAGAGTTAAAATTCCAAGTTTACTAAACATTTCCCTACAGGAATCCCTTGCTTTAGCTTTCATGATAATTCTTACAATTCGTTTCTGGGTTATAAAAATATATCTATTGTGTGGCAAATTACCCCAAACATGATGCCATAATTTAACACTGAACAAACATAGGAGAAGTAGATCTGTTTCAGGGTTTTCAATTCTAACACAGGTCTGAGGGAACAAATACGTAGCCTAACGAATTTAACTTTGAATTTATATAATCAATTTGTTCTTTCCATTTTAACGAAGATTCTATTATAATACCTAACAATTTAATGGAATTACTTACTTACGCACTCGTGGAGCTGAGCCCTTCTGGAGGAGCCGCCAATTCTGCAGCTACTCAAGAAAATCCCAGCATTATATGGAACCCGAAGGTTCATTACCATGTTCACAAGAGCCCTCCACTGGTCCCTATCCTGAGCCAGATCTATCCAATCCATACCATCCCATCCTATCTATCTAAGATCTATTTTAATAATGTTCACCGACCTACGCCTTGGTCTTCCCAGTGGTCTCTTTCCTTCTGGCCTTCCCACCAATATCCTATACGTATTCCTCGTCTCCCCCATTCATGCTACATGACTTACCCACCTCACCCTCCTTGATTTGATCGTTCTAATTATGCTTGGAGAAGAGTACACGTTATGAAGCTCCTCATTATGCAGTTTTCTCTAACCTCCTGTCACTTCATTTCTCTTCTGTCCAAATATTCTCCTCAACACCCTGTTCTCAAACACCCTCAGTCTATGTTCCTCCCTTAACGTCAGAGACCAAGTTTCACACCCAAAGAGAACCACAGGAAAGATTATAGTTTTGTACATTCTAATTTTTATGTTTTTGGACAGCAGATGAGAAGACAAAAGGTTGTGGACTGAATGGTAGCAAGCATTACACAAGTTCAATCTCCTTTTAATTTCCTCCTGAATCAGGTTTAGATCTGTTATCGTTGTTCCCAAATATCTGAACTGTGCCACATTTTCAAAACAT
The DNA here is from genome assembly GCF_002891405.2 of Cryptotermes secundus. NCBI lineage: Eukaryota > Metazoa > Arthropoda > Insecta > Blattodea > Kalotermitidae > Cryptotermes > Cryptotermes secundus. The sequence continues at coordinate 113,195 of NW_019718624.1, read as the reverse complement.
CTGTTTCCTATCTTTATGTCATGATTTTGGCCTGCATTTTGGTGATGAGACAGCAATTTAATGGAATTAAGTAGAATTAATTTTATAATTATTGAATTCAATAGTATCCAAAGTCCGACGACTAGTATTTGGATAGAACCGCATAAAATTAGTCTTACACTAATTTAATAGCATTCTATTAGAGTTAAACCATTTTTGTGTAATCTTCAGAGCTACTTTAACATCTTGGTCCATGTAAGATTTGAGGCTTTCACGGCGGTGACTATGAACAAAGCAGTCTTTTGGGATTTGGCACCGTGTATATGTGGTGTTAACCGACGTTTCGGAGGAACGTATCGCCTCCATCTTCAGGGTAGAAGAAAAAATATAAGAAATCTGCAAGCGAAGAGA
>NW_019718624.1:96243-112618 GCF_002891405.2 Cryptotermes secundus | reverse complement strand
GATTTGTGATGGACAAAGTGGTGCTGGGGCAGGTTTTCTCTGAGTACTTCGGTTTCCCCTGCTAATCTTCATTCCACCAATTGCTCAACAATCACCCTCACCTATCATCTGGGGCTGGTACAATAGGCCAGAAGTGACCACAGCACAAGGGACTTAGTCTCACCCCACTAGCAATAAAAAAATACTTCATCCAGTGCATATTTCACTTTATTATACAAATCAATGCAACTTAAGCACTCATTTTCACTGGAGACAACTCTCCTTTGGTCAAATAAGTTAGAATGCAGATCACTTGTAACTTCCATTTCTGCAATGAGACAGGTTTCTTCATTGTTCTCATTTGCTAATAGCATGAATCATAATTGAAAATTTACTTACTTTAGAATATAGTAAACTGTGCGAAGAAACATAAATATATGTATTGCAATTTGATCAGAGGTATGTGAAACTGGTTTCTTCACCTTGATAAACCATTGTCTTAATGCAAGCATTTTCATATTACAATGTACAGGTTCGGCTGGTCATGCTGCCCAACAAGAGACAGAAACACAAGACTAAGGTGAGGCAGGGCAACAACCCCCAATTCATGGAAAGCTTCCTGCTGCATAGAGTCAATCCTGGTATGTTAATTACAAAGCAAAGGCAAAAAACAAATGAAAAACTTTATATAAATTAAATAAGAAAATACAAAACAAATAATTTGTATTATAAGGCCTGATACACAAGGAGCAGCATACAGGGTCAAAGGTAATATTACTCTGCAGACTTGGTGGTGCCTGTGCCCTTAGCTCCAGGAGGCCCCCTTCCTGCCTTCAGGCAGTCGAAAGGTGACTGCATGATTAATTTTGCAGCTTACTTTTCATTTATGATTCATATCTATCAACTTCATTAATATCAGTGTTCATATGTCTTTGTCAGTCTTTTCTCTAATTACAAGTGTCTAACAATCTTAATTAAACATGTTTGCATTACCATGTAGTTCATAACTTATAAAATAAAACTAAATATATAAAAAGATATTTTCACATTTTAAAGTATTGATAATACAGGGATTTAACAAAATAATGTAAACACTGCAGATGCTATACACATTTCTTTACTAATAATGCACTGAACCACCTTTTGCCTTCAATACAGCTGCAGTCCTTCTTGGAATGGACTCGTACAGGTTTTGAACAGCCTCTAGCAGAATTTTATACCATTTTTCTTGACGAACATCTTCAAGTTGCTTTAGAGATTTCGGAGGTGGGAATCTGTCCCTCATTCTAATCTCCATGACTGACCAGAGTGGCTCAATGGCACTCAAATCTGTTTATTTTGCAGGCCATGGAAGATGTTCAAGTTCATCTTCATGCTCTTCAAACCAGGGCTGAATAGTTCCATCTGTGTGAATGGGGGCATTATCTTCTTGCGAAATAATGTCTGGATCATGAGATGCACCTCATTACCCAACCTGTCCATGTACTCCCTTGCAGTATTTCAGCTATGAAGGGTGACAATGGGACCAACAGAATACTGTACCACGATATTGCTGCTCAAACCATCACAAAACCTCACTGTGTTTCACTGTTAGAACCAGGCATTCTGGATTATAGGCTTCCTGACATAGAGGACAGCATGAATGACTCATGTGACCTTATCATGCACACATTTCCAGTTGTCTGGTGGTCATGAAAAGATTGTCTGTGAATGTCAGCATTGCTTTCAGTAATCAGAGGTTTAACAATTGCAGTCCTATCATGGATGTTGGATTTGTGAAGCTCACATCATGCAGTTTTTTGTGGAAACAGGTTCTTCAAGATTAATATTCAGTTCTGCTGTCCTTTCACCTCTGTAGAAATAGTTCTGTCATTATTTTACAGAATATCCTTCTCAATGTATGACGATCTCTTTCCGTCAATTTTGATTTTCACCCACAGTTCCTCTTTATTGATGATATCTTCTCATGATCTGTGTATGCTAACATAACCTTAGAAACTGTCACTCTTGATATACCTAATAATACCTAATAATGTGCAGCTCTTTTCACAGATGCCCCAGCTAAACACACACCAACAGTCTGTCCTAAATCGGACAAGTCTCCCATTTTCCATTTTTTTTACATGGACTGTCACTCATCACAATCACTAATGCACATACATGAGCACTACAGAGGATCAAAAATGGAAGAACATTCAGTGTTGTCAACTGAAGCCATTTCAAGGTAGCCAACACAAATTCTGTTCCTCAATTTCATAGTGTTTCCATTATTTTGTCCATTCCTTGTAGCTGTGTGAGCACTTCCGGTGTGTTTAGGGTTGTATTAGGTGACATAAAGAGATATGAGGTTATGTGTGGCATAAATTATGTAGGAGTGTTGGGTCACAGTCTTAAGCTGTGCCCATGTCGCATGAAATATTGCTGCACTACTAATATCATTAATAAACTCCATGTATTAGTATAAATAAATGTGTTGATTTATTTGAAAGCTGGCACTCACAACTGTAATTCTTCTACTGTAGAGAGATGATTAAGCAAAGAAATTAGCTTTCTTAGTAACAAATGCATATCTACTAAATTCTTATTTATATAAACATCAGAATCCTTTGGATGGTTAAAATGTAAGTTTACACATACTAGACCTATAATATGTTTTCAAGATATAATGATTGGCGGCAGAAAGAAATGTGTATGAAAAAAGGTGGTACATTCACTTCCCCCTAGTCCAAAAAACAAAAAATCTCATGGCTCATTCCATAAATTGACTGCCTATGGGCTGGGTAACCAGGATGAATTTTTAGTTTTGCCATTTCATTCAGAATGGATGTGGAGTATAAACAGGCTATCCAGTGGTTACTGGTGTCTCTTTCACTGAGAGAAAGCAGTGAAGTATGAAGTTGGCCATTAATCTTTATCTATTGCTCATGTTATGAAGAGCACCATGCTGTGTAAATCTACACAGCATGGTGCTCAGGCACCAGGATAACGACAGATATGGATATCTTGAATAAGTACTCCCAGACAACAAACAAGGGGTGCTTCTGTTTCTTGGAGGTTGGTTTTTGGCATAATAATCCCTCAGAATAAAAAACTTTAAGTTATAAAATTTCTACAAAAAACCTTAGTCTTGAATGGATATTTAACATGGCCTAACAATGGAAACAGGCCATGAAATTTGGAACTTGGGGGATGTAGGATTTTCTCTAGTGCAGGGTCACTGAAAATAAAAATATCTGAATAAAAATGGTGTTAAAGTGACAACAGGACCGAAATGGTTGGGAATAGGGTTCATTGGAAAGCCACCTGAAATATGACAATGAACATTTAAGTTCCCGAAAGGCATGGAATATCTTGACCAGCTAGGTATCTATCAATATTTTAGGAATGACCATGCTTCATGGAGTTGAGTATGAGGGGTTAGCCATAAAAACCAGCCCTTGCACTACAACCTTCAATGATCTATTGTGCTTCCCCTTTGGATTAACGCTTTATTAATCCTACACTTGGAATGAAACATAGGACTTTATTTATGGGGCACTATAAAAGTCACTTGGTTCCATGAAGAATTGACCCAGGTGGCGATATCTTAGGTAAGCTATAGCCCCACAATCACATAAGAAGTGTGTGGCTGATTCATATTCTTGCAGGCACCTTTCGCAAGTTGGGTCGCCTGTCAATTCCAGTTTGAAAAGGTACCCTTTTAGGTGTCAGTGTCCAGTAAGTAATCCTACCACCCATCTTAGTTGAGCTCTGTTTAATTTTAACAGGTCCCTCGTTCTTTTGGCAGAGGGTCCTGTTATAAATCTTTTTGCCTGTTTGAGTCCAGTTGTGGATTCCCAGTTTTGTGTGTGTGTGTGTGTGTGTGATTTCTCTTAGTCCAGTCCCTGATCGCTTTCTTGGCAACTCCATTTGAGATGCCGCAAGCTTGTTCAGGTCCTATGAACGGTTGTTCAGATCCTGTTCTTGCCAGCTGATCTGTGATTTTATTCCCAGCAATACCCTTATGGCCTGGCACCCATATCAGCTGAACTCTGTTATGTCTGGCCAGTTGTATGAGGGATTGGTGGAAATTTCAAACAAATTTTGAAGTGATTTGATGTGTACCAAGTGCTTTGATTGCAGCTTGACTATCTAATAGAATATAGATATTCCTATTTTTGTAGTTTCTATCTAAATTCTCAACTGCGCATGCCTTAATGGCATACACTTCTGCCTGGAATGCTGTTGTATACTGACCAAGGCCAAAACTATGTTTCCGCCCTGTTCCATCACAATACACTCCAACTCCAGTGCCTTTATTTGTTTTGGAGCCATCTGTATACCAGATTAGTCCCCCCTTTCTATCAGGTTGAAACCCCTCTTTCCATTCACTTCTATCAGGAAATCTGATTGTGAAGGGTTTATCATAGACATGTTTCAGTGTCATTTTATTAGATTCCATCTGTAGGATGGGTTCCTTTTTCATGTCCTGAATCATGTATATGTGTGTCCAAAACCTTCCGTTTTAGGTCTCCGTTGATCATTGCAACGTAATCTGTAATTTCCTAACTTGGCCTCTGCTTCCATCTGCAGATGTAGTGGGGGGAGTCCTAGTAGGATTTCCATTGCAGCTATTGGAGCTGTTCTCATTGCTCCCATAATTCCCAAGCAGGCTGTCCTTATGCATCATGGAATTAGTTATAAGATCATAAATTAAACAGAAATGAGATATTTCCAATGGGACACGTTTTTGCATTTACAGAGGATGTGAACAGCATGGGAGTGCGGTTCCGGCTCTATGGCTGTGAAAGAATGCGACGTGAGAGGATGATAGGAGAGTGTGTAGTCAGTTTCACGTCTATAAACCTGGAGCTCGAGACCACTATGTGGGTGGCGCTGGAGCCAAGGGCGAACATAACAGTTAGTATACATCTATAACAAAGACCTAACGCAACCTAACTACCAAAACCACATTAATAGAATTTAATCCACTATAATGTTATATTCCCATCACAAGTAACAATTGCTATGTCAAGGGCCTGTACCAAAGAATCTTCATAGTTTTGTTTTCCATCTATAATGCAACAATATTAATTTAATAACATTAATTCACACTCAGTTCACCAAATGTTCATTAAATGTTTAAAATGTCATTAAAATTATTAAAACATACATACATTCGGTGTTTATGCTACATGTTTCAGCCGCATAGGGCCACCTTCAGGCAACACATCTTTTTAAAGGAGTCTACTGCACTGTGTACTTGGTCAAATGGCATTCATTAAGGCATGTTGTCATTGTTATTATTAACTTCTTTTAATTGTTTTGTAGGATGATTTTCTTCCTATCTTATACATTGTGGCTGTTTTCATGTCCCATTGGGTTGCCGCTTGCTTAGTTTTATTTAGCATATAAGATAGGAAGAAAATTATCCTATAGTCATCCTACAACATCAGAATTCAAGGAAGAAGAACAGCCACAATATATAAAGCAGGAATAAAATCATCTTATAAAATCATCCTACATCAGAATTCAAAGAAGCTAATAATAACTCACTTAGATGTGTGTATCTAGCAACACTAGATACAATTAAGGGAGCAGCACACCCAATGGGACATGAAAACGGCCGCAATGTATAAGATAGGAAGAAAATCGTCCTACAACATCAGAATTCAAAGAAGTTAATAATAACAATGACAACATGCCCTAAATGAATACCATTTGACCAAGGGCACAGTGCAGTAGACTCCTTTAAAGAGATGTGTTGCCTGAAGATGGCCCTATGCGGCCGAAACATATAACATAAACACCAATGCACATGCATTTTAATAATTTTAATGAACATGTGGTGAATTAAGCATGAATTAATGTTATTAAATTAATACTGTTGCATTATAGATGGAAAACAAGCCTATAAGTTATATCTCAATGCAACAGGATGCTGAAATATAATATAAAGAATCTTCAGTCTATATCTCTTCCATGGTAGAACATTTTCTGTGCTAAATGATATGGCTATACCTAACCTCAGACTTTATGACTATGACGTCTTATTTCTCTTTAGCTGCTGTTTCACATATATGCAAGCTGCTATCCATATCTGGAGACCAACTGATCAGTGCAGTGCACAAACCAAAAGCAAAGGAGTTCTGGGCAGAACACTTGAAGCAACCTTTCTTATTGCACACTTCCACCCTTAAAAATCTTGTGTTAAAATAATGCCTTCATAAGATAATGTAAATTTATAATCCAGATATAAAATGTAATTCAGTCCATCTGATAATGTGCTTGGTAGTAAAATTACTTTAAGTAATTCAAGAGCCTAGATAGAGTGGCACTAATTTTGTTCCATATCACAAATTTGTGCATCTGCTATGTTATTATTACCAAATGTAGGAAATTAATGAGTGCAATACTGGTGTAGCCTTTAGTGGCTACATTTATTTTAATTTTATAAAATCTGGTCAATTGGTTCACAAGTTGAAATGGGGGAGTGTGGTGTGGTGCACTCATGCACATGCATGCGCGCGCACACACACACACATCACGATGATCTTGTCTAAACCTACTTCTTTCCTTAAGAAATGACTGCATACTGAAATGATAATGGGAATAGCTGAAAGCAAAAAACTGAAGTGTGTATGATTTACACAGTAACAAACTATATTATTTACACATTTTCTTAAGTATACTTTCAGGAAGATTAAGATTATAGAGTGCATGAAAAAGAATGGATTTACATAATATGTGCAGAAGAACATTAAAAAAAAAATTCTGGAAGACCAAGGCTCCTAGAGTGATATGGATCAAGCTAAATGGGCCAGTATAGATCCATAGGATCTATAATATCTGAGTGAATCAAGTGATTCCTTGATTAGCTGGTATTGCAGTTGTGTCGAACTGAACGCAAATCTTGTGCTTGTGTCTTGCCACAGCTAAACTCATCGGCCTCAGATCTGTTGAGCCTGGCTCGTAGTGACAGCACTGGATCTACACACTCCATGCAGCATGGGGGAGTACCTGAATTACTCCTAGGTCTAGCATACAATGGCACGACAGGGCGGCTGTCAGTAGAGGTCGTCAAAGGTAGTCACTTCAGGTAAGAAATCCTTAACATGTGTAAATATTTTTTTCAAAGTGATGGGCTATGTGCTGCGTTACTGTGTAGATGGAATTTTTTCTTCACATTTACTCCCTGACTGACACTGGGTCCCATCCAATCTCCTGTCCAGTGGGTACCAGAACTCTTTAACTTGATAATAAAGTGTTTGGGGCATGAAGCTGTTCACTCACCTCCATCTTGTGCTGAGGTCAAGAATACGTGGAGCACTACTTCCACTCCCATATGTCTTATTTATTTTGTTTCTAAACCGCTATTTGTTTTTACTAATTCTGTACCTTGGGCTGCTATATTTACCCCCATTTATTTGGTACACAGTTGGCAATGACTGAAGTCCAATCTACTTTCCTTTTCCAACTAATTTACAGTAATCCGTGGCCTGTAGTCCACAAGCGAACTAGGAGTACTACATATACTTACTTACTTACTCACTCACTCATTGAGCTGAGCCCTTCTGGAGGAGCCACCAATTCTGCAGCTACTCAAGAATTTCCCAGCATTTTATGGAACCCGAAGGTTCATTACCGTGTTCACAAGATCCCTCCACTGGTCCCTATCCTGAGCCAGATCTATCCAATCCATACAATCCCATCCTATCTCTCTAAGATCCATTGTAATATTGTCCACCCACCTATGCCTTGGTCTTCCTTGTGGTCGCTTTCCTTCTGGCTTTCCCACCAATATCCTATACGCATTCATCTCCCCCATTCGTGCTACATGACCTTCCAACCTCATCCTCCTTGACTTGATCATTCTAATTATACTTGGAGAAGAGTACAAGTTATGAAGCTCCTCATTATGCAGTTTTTCTCCAACCTCCTGTCACTTCATCTCCCTTTGGCCCAGATATTCTCCTCAACACCCTGTTCTCAAACACCCTCAGTCTATGTTCCTCCCTTAATAGGAGTACTACATATACAAATATTATTTATTCTGTGAAATTGTGTTACATCCTATACTCTCTTCAGTCTAGCTCTCAATTTATTATAAATTAACACCCACTTCTCAAATTTTGAAATTTTAACCACTTTCTTAAATAAGAGTTCATATATCTTAATTCAATACGCTAGATCAAATCACTTGTCTTCAATATTGAATCAATATGTGTTACATGTCTGCACTGCCAAGGGTGAATGCAGGGTGCAAAACATTGCCCGACATGTACGTACATACATACATACATAATGTGACATGCTGCCTGAAAGCCGGACTATAGACATCCATCACTAAGCAACAGACAGTGAGAAAGCATGCTACCCAGGAAACCGTTTGAAGAACACGAGAACCTAACACTGGGTTTCCATCATTACAAACAGGCTAGCAATATCTAAGCAATGAATTGTTTGAGGCAGTAAAATTGTATTCCTGCGGCAACAAGAGATTAGTTTGCATAACAGCAGGTGAAATGGAACCCTTAGACAAGGTGTTCCCTATTCAGCCAGAGTGCAGGATATAATAGTCCAACTTTGGCAAGAGATCAGTTAGTTCATATCCAACAAGAGACCAGTAGAGTTCGTATCTGGCAAGAGGCCAGTAGAGTTCATATCTGACTAGAGCAGAAGCAAGTTCGTATCCAACAAGAGACCAGTCATTCTAGCTTCGACAAGAGCTAAGGACAGTTGAGCTCCGAGCAGAACAGAAGACACTTCAAAGAGATTAGCGATGCGACAGCATATAACATTGAAGAGGAAACGTCTGAAGATGTTATAAGTGTGAATAATTGTATTTGTGAGTGTAAAAATCGAGTGCTCAATAAACATATTCACCAAATCTGAAACCCACATAAATTTTCTTGTCACATTAACTAGGAAACGTACAACAGTACATACATACATACATACATACATACATAACTAGGCATGCATGTTCTGTTTTTTTCACAAAGGGACTTGCAACCTCTCAATCTTTAATGTGTCATCAGTTAAAGGCATGACATCATAATGGTCTGCATCTAATTAGTTTGTAACTGTACAGAGGTAGCAGTAATGTTCAGAAGTCCCATAATATGGATGATTTATGTAAGTGAAACAGGTCAGCTATGTTGCGTTAAAAGCACATTGAAATGCAGATTGTGGATTGTAGAGATATTTTAAAGTTGCACCTAGTCTTCTTAGAAATTCATTAACATATCCTGTAGGACCTCTGTACAAGCTTAATAACTAATTAGGATAAATGTTTTTGTTACTAATGGCATTCCACAGATTTCAAAGTCCTGCTCCTTGCAGTGATGAGAAATATCAATTTTAATGAAATTTGTGTCTGTTCTAACAAAAATACACACACTTCCCCTCTGCAGGTCTCTTTGGCAAAAGCTGGAGCCTAATAGGTAACCATTCATTGTGAGGTGCATCAGCTCCTGTTCAACCATGTGATTTGTCTTAAACATAACATGTGAGGGTTTAGGTTGTCTATTGTTTTTGTTTCTCAATCCTTTGATATTCTTGTGAAAGACCGAGCTGGATGATCATGCATTTTGTTTGTGAACTTCCAAGACTGTAGGTCTGCATTGAATATATATTAGGCATCTCTGTGCTTCTGAACTTAAGCTAAAAGAAGAGACACCCTAGTATGGGTTATAACAGGAATACTGCTTATGCCTGACATATGACCACCAACAATCCTCTCAGCAATTAGTTGCATGAGCCTCTTCTTTCCTTGAGAGTTTAGGTGCAGGCTGTGCATAGTGTAATCTTCCCTCACAAATAATGATGGGTCAGTAATATGAGATATATCGCACCTCAGCAGGGCCTGATAGAACCATAGATTCATGCTCCTAACTCTTCCATTCATCCATGGCTTGTCATGCTTCTCAAAGAGAATGGCAAAGTCCACACTGGTGTTTGATGTCCTCTCTGCAATGAAGTTTAGATCATTTTCAATTGAATGATGATAGTTTCTCTCTAGGCTGTTCTGGCCCTCTCACTATAATAATATGCCCTTGCTTGGTAAGGCATTTACCAAGCCTCCCTATATCTTCAACAACCTTTGCAGAGGAGCATTTGGTTTGAAAATACTACACATGTCAGATTTAGTTCCCAGCTCTCTTGAAGCATGGGGCCAATTTCACTAATATGGCTGCTTCCCAGTAATAAGATCTTTCTTTTATTTTCTCTGTTTTTACTTTATCATGGCATGACTTACAAATCCTTCCAGCTTCCTAACCTATATGTACATATGATCCACAGAAATCTAGCCATGACCCGACCACCTGACACATATGTCAAACTGTGTCTTGTCAGCAGCAGTGGCCAGGAGATGTCCCGCAGCAAGACATCTATCCGACGTGGGCAACCAAACCCACTTTTCAAGGAGACCTTCATGTTCCAGGTAATTCTTCATTTTTATTAAGGCCTACACAATATATCATGTTGTAAACTTGTTAGTCTAGAGGAGGGGATGAATTCCTTTGGAGATATATGGAGTTATTCGGGGATAATACATGAGCACATAATTTACGCTATGCACATTAGCTTCTTGAATTACTGTCTTTGCTATTTGGCCAGCTGCAGCAGTATGAGACTGCAGTTATCCACTACAGTGGTGGTTACTTGTGTGTTTGCAGTATTTGCCTTATAATCTCTCATAATTACTTGTCTCAGTATGAAACAAAGGCCCCACAATCCTCCTTGCATATAGGGAGAATTCAACACCAACTTTTACATCATATTTATTTTATATATTTATATTTCCTATATAAGAAGTGGATTTTTTTATGCTCCAATATCTGTTCTTTTGTGTGTTTGTGTGTACTCAAGTAAAATAAAGCCACATCTGAGATAATAATTAGCAACTCAAGTTAATTAAATTGTATCTTAGAATAAGAATTCATTCCTGCAATAAATTCAATCTTTAGAACAGTAAACATGGGATTTAATTTGTCAAATTTTTAGTCAGACCAGTCACAATAGAGGGCAGCATTATTTATTGCTGAAGGACTTTAAATTATAGGTTTCAGATTGTCACATTGCTGGAAGCATTTACTCATTGATTCACACTTCACTCCAATTTATTTAGAACCAACAAAAGGTTGAATATGATGATTTTGAAGGTATTTCTCATAACTTATTGCTAGCATATATATTTGACAGAAAATTATGTGATTTGATGGGTAAGATTAATTTCTTCCCTTAAAACATACCGGGGGGATATGCAGTAGCGTAGTTGGTTGAGGCACTATGCTACAAGCCGGAAGGTCGTGGGTTCAAGTCCTGATGAGGATATTGGATTTTTTCAATTGACCTAATCCTTCCAGCCGCACTATGGTCCTGGGGTCGATTCAGCCTCTAACAGAAATGAGTGCCAGGAATCTTCCTGGGGGTAAAGGGCAGCCGACGCATAAGGCTGACAACCTTACTGCCATCTTTGAGCAGGTGGTCTAGATAATGTGGGACCCTCAATGTCTCACAACCCTATGGGCCTCTGAGGCCTGTTACAGGGATAGCTTTACGTTTATAGCACACCGGGTTTGGAAAGGCATACTAAACAGAGGAAACGTAAGATTATGGTGTTCTAGGATGTAACATCATGTAGCCTGGCAGATAGGCGCCAACTTCAGGTTAGACTCACCTATCCATCAGAGTACATAGCATCATACACAGGTAATTTGTAATGCTGATATTCACCACTGCAAGAGCCTCAAACATTAGAGAAAATTTAAAATCTCTAGTGTAAGATCTGAAGCTTGTATGGCAGCCAAAGTTCATAAAATCTTCTCGTTCTGTCAGCTATGTCAATTGCTTAAAAATCACTGTCGTTCCAGGGACCATCTCTGTCCCTATCGCCAGCTTGAAATTGTAAACTGATCTTACAAAACATTGATCACATCACCTGTTTGCCGATTTGATGTAACAAATTAGATATCTGTATGCTATATGCTTCAAAAGATAGAACTTTGATCAATTTATTAAAAAACACTGAACACTGATACAGTGTGGTTAGCATCCCTACTTTGTATTCAGATGATCTGGGATTCTTACATAACCCAATAAACTGATTACTCTGACTGAGGTTTTCCTCAGTCTTTTCAGGTTAATGCTGTGACAGTATCTTAAATTAGGCTATGACTACTTCTGTGCTCTTCCTTTCCATTTCATACCATTCTACTGATCAATGCTATATGAGTCTGGCAACTGAAAGCATTGTCAAACAAACCCAGAAGGGCTAAATAAATATAAACTCTGTTTACAAGCGTTATGTTTTATATTGGATTTATATTCAAGGATAATCTCTGTACAATATAATAACCTCATATGAAGAAAATATTGGGTGAGTCAGAAAGCATCAGCAATTATTTTTCTAAAATAATACAGTTACAATTAGCATGCACACAGTAACATATTTTTCTAAGAAAATGTGTTTGGTTGAATGACAAGCCATGCATATGCTGCTTTTTAACTTCTTTGTAACTGGTGAAATGGTGCCCTCCCAAAGCATCTTTGAGTGGACCAAACAGGTGACAATCAGAAGGAGCCATATCAAGGCTAAACAGATAATGCATCAACACCTCAAGTTCAGCTGGCATAGTGTTTCAATGGTGTCGACAGCAGTGTGCAGATGGGCATTATCATGCAACATCGCAATATTTTTCGACAATAGTGCTCAGAGTTTGGCCAGAATTTTTAGTTCCAGCTGGACCCAAAGCATTTCACTATAATGGCACTATTTACTTCTTTGTCCCTCTCTTGCTAATGTTCCAAAATTGGCCCTTATGCATCCCAAAAAGTGTCTACGATTTTCCCATTGATGGTTGAGTTTTGGATATCTTTTTGACTGGCAATGCCAGATGCTTTCATTACATACTCTGGTGTGTTTGCTTTCTGGAGCGTAATGGTGGATCCACATCTTGTGCTCAGTGATAGTGTGCCTCAAAAAAGCGTCGCCTTCATTATGAAGGCCTTGGCAGATTGTCAAACCTTTGCACTTATGATTTCCTGTGAGCTGTTTTGGAACCCATTTTTCAAAAGGTTTATGAAACATGTTGCTCATGGATAATTCGGTGACAAAAACCATGACTAATATGCAGATGATGTGTCAATTCATCAACAGCCACCCATCGATTACCCAGTATCATGGCACGGACTCCTGCAGTGTTCTCTTCCATACTGAATGCGGATGTGCGTCTTGATCATTTTTCATCAGCAGTTGTTTTTGAACATGGCTATCCATTTTTACATACCTCGCTTCAGTAAAGCATTGTTTCCATATTGTGCTCAAAGTCTGCAATGGATTTCTGACCCTGGTACACCATCAGCCCACAAAAAATCCTATCACTGCTCGCTGCTCTTCTTTGGTGCCTATAAAAAGCAGAGCAGTAAGCTTAACTCTGTTGCGATGACACTACAACTGGCTAGTCGGTCATGTAAGGAGTTCTTGCTCCTACCTGCATGCAAAATAAGCATTGCAGCCAACAAGTAAGCTTTCTTGTAAATCGTTATGGAAACTTTCCGACTCACACGCATAAGCAATACATCAAAGTACTAGAAGAGCATAGAAACAGTCACACATTAAAGTCTGTGGATGAGTTATTTCACAGTTTCTGTAATTTCTATTTATTCTGGACAAGTTTTCATTTAGTAACAAAAGTTTGGTTCATTTCAGGTGGCACTGTTCCAGCTTCCTGATGTAAGTCTAATGGTGTCTGTGTACAACAAGCGAAGCATAAAACGTAAGGAGATGATAGGCTGGTTCTCTCTGGGACTCAACAGTTCAGGAGAAGAAGAGCTTGCGCATTGGAATGACATGCGTGATGTGCGAGGAGAGCAGATCTGTCGATGGCATGTTCTGGTTGAATCATAGAGATGAACATATATATTTGGTTAGCTCTCTTGGCAGTGCCATATTTTAACTTGTCAGGCAATGCATCAGGCCTCCCATATGAAGGGACTTTGTATTGCTGTGGCAAAGCAACTATTTCTTCGTCATTTACCAATATTTCTGGTGTGGTTTCTAACCCAAAACAATGGGATTCTCATAGGAGATATTCTTGTGGAATTTATAGATTTTGAAGTGTGACAGCATGACATTGTAAGGAAGTCTTATGTAATATTTTAGTGGAATCCAGGTAAGCCATCTGGAGCTACATCAGCATTCCAGACTGTACACAGAATATATGATAGTTCCTAAGAGGTATGTTTTTGATGGTGGTACTGCTTCACCATATATGGCTTGCAATGTCTCACCATGGCATTTGTTGCACCATTTTCTTCATTCAGTGGATGAACATTATAGAAGCATATCAAACAGTGGACACTTCATCTCTTACTTTTTCATACAGCCAATCTAGTCCTGGTATTTGTTGATGAATTTGACACTTTGAAGACTGTTGTTGCAACCAGCACTTTGTAAAGAAAGCACAAAACTTCTTTGAGCACAAGGGATATTCCCAGTTGTACATACACTTACTGTTTAATATTCATATTGTTGTTGTCATTGACATGTCATCACAATTACTCCAATTTAATTCAGAGTCACAAATCCCAGCTTTTATCTCACCCTATCAATATGTACTGGCTTTTCACACAGTATATACTTCATGTCTGCATATTCCAATGTGTCTTCAATAGTCTGATGCTGTTTTTCAGTTTCAGAATGTGGTTTATAATTATGAAATGTAAATTGATTAGGTTTTCAATTCTGAAAATGTTGTTTTCCATAAATTGCTCTTGCAATTTTGATTCTGAAAATTTCTTAACCCCATTTACAAATCATGGGTAAATGGAAAATTATTTCACAGTGGTAATGGTAATCATTAAGTTTTGTCAGCATAACGTACGAGGTTTTTTGGATCAGAGTGAAGGAATGTGGCCATATTACTTTAAGTTTGGGGGAGTTTTTGACACATGCTGACAAGAGATTGCTGTTAGTGTAATGACACAATATAATTTAATTTGTTTAAAGCTTATGCCAACACAGCTGACTGTTGCTACACTCAACATCACATTCATTTTTTGTTATACTGACTTTAAACAGAAAACAAATGATGCACAAAATAGTCAATTTTTATCGAATGAGACGGGTAAAGCAATTTATTCCATTGGTTTATGGTGGATTCTGTTGTTGGACAGTTTCCATGCAATACTCATTTTCCCCCTGAAGCATTGTATGGGTGTCCAATAGTGGGAATACAGTGTCAAAGTACTGGAAACTGTTATGAAGGAAAAATTATGTATAAATCATATATTGTACCTTAACATCATTTCAGTTCTCTGTAGATCAGAAATGATGTTCAAACTTGTAAAATTTATGGCTAATTGATATTGTCATTTTGAGTCAAATGCAGACATTTGTTCAATGCATTCATGTGATACACATACGAAAATCAGCAGTGTGAACTTACTATTGCTGAAATACATGTGTAGGCTCTGACACAGATACTGTGTTCAGTGTTGTATTAAATTCAGATATTTGTATCAGAGCCAAATTGTTGTACAGATGCTGATCTTGTTGTTTATACTCATATAAATGTCCGAAATAACTTTGCAGTAATACATTTTCATATATATTATTAACTCATAAAGAGAGGTATAATTAGTCATTCTGACATATTAGAAAAAGCCAGGGACATGCCGATTTACACATCAGGAAAGAAAAATATGAACATTTTAGAAGAAGCCCAAGAATTAATTCTTTCTCACACAGTTTTCTGTTATGAATAGAAGTAAAGGTTCGTTTTTTCCTTATTATATTACCAAACATCATAGTCAAGTAGGCAGCATTCCTGCTTTCATTTGGGAGGTCATGACCGCTTCCTTCCACACCTTTTCTAATTCATAATTCACTAATAATCCAATCATTTGATACTATAAAGTCTGAGCTACTGACAATGTAAGTAAATTAAATCATAAAAAAATATACAGGTACATAAGTAAAATTTTCTCTTTTGCTATATATCCGACGTATAATTTTCAAAATATGCTGTATCTTCAACAGCAATGAGTAAAAAGAAACATTATATTACATTACAGAAAAAGTATTTATGGTTGCACCTGTTCCTGAATATTTTTTTTACATTCTCATATGCTGCCATGTTAGTATGGATAATAAATTCTTGAAGTACACATGGAGCTGTTAAGGCAACCATATGTGATGAAATCTTCTTGCATGACAAGCCTCATTAAATTGGAGTCAAAGTCCAACACTTTAAAGACCTTCTTTATCTATAGCATCAGGAAATGATGTTCTAAATAAGCATTTATATATACAGTGCGTACAATCAAGTGCGCGCCGCGGCTGCAATTTGCCGTGAGTCATACCACCGCAGAACGGATGCAGTCGCGGGGAGGAGTTGCAACTCCTCCC
>NW_019718624.1:64971-95938 GCF_002891405.2 Cryptotermes secundus | reverse complement strand
GTATACTCTTAACGTTGCTGCCACACTGAACCCAGTCTAAAATTTAACATTTAAAAAACACAATGTCACTTTTTTCGTATTATCAACATCTATCTCGTTGATATGTGTCTGGTATGTAGATTATATTGCACACCTCAAATTTGATATTCCTGTTGTAGCACTATAAAATCTTTAGTTATGATTTTTTTAAATCTTTAAAAAAAATTCTTTTCTCTCTAAATTTAAAATTTAAAATTCTTAGGGTTACTCGCCCTATGTCTAAGTGCTGGCGCGGCTAGTTCTTGTTTCCACACTGTACAGGTGTTATTTAATGTAGTCTTCTTGTGTGGGTGCCGCTGCTTGTCTGTACTACGTGTGCTCCACCTGATGATGGCCGATAGAGGCCGAAACATGTAGTGTAGAAGGAACAAGATCAAAGAAATATAATATATATTGTTTGCACTTGGGACGGAGTTTGTATCATTTATCGTGTAGAGTGCAACAGGATGCTTAAATATAATATTGAATGTTGAATTGCATCTAATTCTTCAATAAGGATCCTTCTTGTGCACTTCAACATGTTCTGTCAATAAAAACAAATGTCGGTACGATAGTGTCTATTTTGTTTTAAATACAGAATATTGTTACAATTAATATGTTGCTGGACATTATCCATCATCTTGTCTGTTCTTAAAAAACCGTCTAGTTTCTATTAAAAACACGTTTCGGGAACTGGAATCTGTCCCCGTCTTCAGGTAAAACCTACTCAGTCGGGTCCAATAGACGTTGTGTTTTTAATAGAAACTAGATGGTTTTTTAAGAACAGACAAGATGATGGATAATGTCCAGCAACATATTAATTGTAACAATTTACCATCATCACAAACTTTTAGATCTTACAGAATATTGTTGTGTACACTGAATACTTTTGAATACATTTTTTGTACCTTGTTTATGACACACATCAGGATGCATACTATTAAGATTTTTCTAGAAAGCCAAGTTGGATCCACAAGTGAAATTAAACAGCTTGAAGGCAGAGCAGAGTTGGATAGGTCCCCATCTAGGTTAAATAGCATATAGACATAAGATTCTGAAGGGCTACCTTGCTTCTAGATTGTAGCATCTTGTGGAGAGAGCAACACCAGGGAGGTCACTTGAACTAAACTTCAAAGGTTAAGGAACTGGTTAGATGGTGTTAAGATGGGTCTACATTTCACAATGTCCACTGCTGTTCACAGGTTGTCCTTGAAGGTGCGGCCATTATTTGTGTGTGTGGGGGGGGGGGAGACAGAAGGTTTCTGAAATGTTGCTCTTCAGCTTGAATTGACCTGGTTGGACATTTAAGATTTTATCAAATTTCTGAAGCAATAAAATTTACTCTCTCTTGCCTAGAATTATTCTGTCTTCAATATGTAAACAAGCAAAGAAAAATAAAAGCAACTTTACAGAGTACTGTTAGTGAGATAAAGGATGAGTGCCTGAAAAAATGGGAAATGCTTTTGATCTAGGTCATATGTATAATTTCAGTAGTTACAGGGCCACACGTTCTCAGTAGTCAGATAATCTGATGTGAGTTGAAACATTTAGTTGTTCTAAGAGATACAGTCTTGAAATCTGTACAGATATGCATTCGGTACTGTTAAACTCGTTGCAATGCTAACATGCACAATATACACTCAAGTGCCAAAAGTCATGGGATAGCAGAATGTAAATTTATTTTTAAGTGGCGCCACCGTCCCTCGACAGCTTGGGAATGCCCAGAGCAGTATCAGTTGTGAGGTGTTTTCTCATGAGTCAGGTTGAACACTGGCCAGTCTGCTCATAGCAAGCCGACGTGAATTTTTGGAGTTTGAATGGGGCATGTTAGTGGGTGCCAGGCAGATGGGACATTCCATTTCCGAAGTTGTGCAGTCATTCAACATTCCTCGATCCATGGTGTCACGTGTGTACCGGGAATACCTTGTGGAGGGCATTTCCACCCACTGTGGAGAGCGCAGTGGCCGACCATAGGTGCTTAATGATCGTGACCAGCAGCATCTAGCTAGAATTGTTGGTGATAACAGACAAGCGACACTGGCTGAAATCACATCCACATTCTATGCAGGAGGTACCAGATGCATATCCAGCAGGTCAGTGCAGCATTCTTTAGCTTCCATGGGATATGGGAGCAGAAGACCGACCAGAGTGCCTCTGTTAACACCATGACACTGGACACAGCGCCTCACCTGGGCTTGTGACGTCGCTAATTGGACCCTGGAGGATTGGCAACGTGTGGTGTGGTCCGATGAGTCATGGTAACAGTTGTTTCGGGCGGATGGTAGGGTTCAGGTGTGGCACAGACCCCATGAGGCCATGGACCCCAGTTGTCAACAAGGCACTGTGCAGGCTGGTGGTGGTTCCATACTGGTGTGGCGTGTGTTCACATGGCATGAGTTGGGTCTGCTCATCCACCTAACATGTCATTGACCGGTGACCAGTACGTTACACTGCTTGGTGACCATTTGCAGCCCTTCATGGACTTCATGTACCACCACAATGATGGGATATTCCAGCAGGACAATGCACAGTGTCATCGGGCCGGAGTTGCCCAGAATTGGTTCGAGCATTCTGGAGAGGTCCGATGAATGGTGTGGCCACCACGTTCACCCGACATGAACCCAATCGAGCATTTATGGGACGTGGTGGAGAGGTCCATTCGCACCCAAAATCCTGCACCTACAAATACCAGGGAGCTTTGGGCAGCTATCCAGACGGCATGGTCCAACATCTCTCAAGAGGTCTTCCGTCCACTTGTGGAATTGATGCCATGTCAAGTTGCCGCACTTTGCCGGGCTAGAGGGGGTCCTACATGATACGAGGTACCTATCCCATGACTTTTAGCACTTCAGTGTACATCAGATTCGTTTCATACTAAATGCTGAGAAATTTTAAATAAAAGAAAATGTGAATTATTAATATAATTTTGAGCTTGTCTCAAAAGGATACAACAGAGTATGTTTTACAGTTTTCTGTTTCAAATTTACCAATAATCTTGAGCTTTTTCTAAGAATTTCTTTTTGTTAAAGAGTATTTATGCAACATTCCAAGTTGTGGGTCACCTCTTTATGACCAAAGTAGCATGTAAAGTACCCCATGGTATTACACATACTTCAGCAGTATTACTAATGACTTCACATAACCAAGATATTTGTCTTTTGAATTTTACCACAGATTTGGAACTGATTTTTACATGTTGTAAGATATCAAGTGACCAAAACTTAAATGTTATTACTGAAATAACAAAATGTGAGGAATAAGTTCACAGTAATTCACAGTTCCAAGCTGAATTGTCTATGCTCTAACTAATCTGTCATTATGCTCTAGTTGTTACCTCTATTCCCTTACTGTCTGCAGTAATGTAGGAAGTGGCTTGCCTAATAGGTTCGAACCGTTAACTGATGAATAATGTTCTAAGACTTGAAAACAGTGCTCGCACAGTATTATAAGAAAGAGATTTTATAATCAGCACATTTTACCTAAATTATACTTATTATTATGATTATACACTATTTTCTTATTTAGAATGTCAATGCTGGTTTTATCAGAGATTGTACCTTTAGTAATACTGATATTAATTACAGAATACATATTTGCTGGTAATGTAGATGCATGAAGAGTAAATATGTTTCTAATTGTATTATATTTTTCTTACTTGAGGTTTACTTTTATTATAAGATATTCTATTTAGATATAATTTTAACTCTCCCAATCCATACATAGTAACAGAATTATAGAATACCCTACAAGGCAGTTACACATACTGAAGTCTGCAAGCACTACACAATGAGGCTATGGGTCTGAAATGTCATTAGAACTTGTCTCTTTCAACAGCAATGGCAAGTGCAGTTTCAGGTGATGACTGTAATTTGCTGCAGTTTTTTTTTAATTTGATTATTATCATGATTTTGGATGAATTTAGAGGGACATGAAAAGTTTTGTATTTGATGTGGAGATAAACTGAATGGTGATTTTTGACAAAAAAGACTAACTAATGCAACTGGAATATTATCAAGTATTACAGTATTATGTTAGAAAAATTAGCAAGAGAATGGCAAAATGTAGGTTATATTTTTCTCACAGTAAATGTTATCCATGGTAATTATTTCATGCCATTTGTGAATAATGAGCATTGTAAATATTACACTGTACTTTTTTACCTATAATGATGTGGTTGATTTGTGTGTGTGTGTGTGTGTGTGTGTGTGTGTGTGTGTGTACACATCACATAACTGTACTAAACTTCACAGTTACGTGTCTTGATTGAAACTAAAGCCAAACAGAACAGTATTGAACCTAGGAATTTAGAAAGAACGCCAGTAAAGTACAGACAATATTGTGACATGTTGCGCAACAGAAACCTGTATATAATTAATTGTTATTTTCACTTTATTACAAGATGATAAATATTATAACTCTTGCTGTGCTGTCAGTATTAAAATAGCATATGAGCTCATTCTGGGGCTGTGGAGAAATTAAATTCTTAGCAGATGAACTGCAGATTTTCCTCTTTAACACAATATTATGAGGGCTATTGTTCTGAGTCACCTTGTGCAGATGAGTATTAAGTGTTCCAAGAAGGTGATGAACTTACCTCCACCTAGTGCCAAAATCAAGAATGTGTAGAACTTTACATCCATGCTCTCATGGCATGGTACTCTGCACCCCAAGTACACATTTGTATTTTTAGTGGAAATAACTGAAATTGCAGGGTGAAAATACTTCCTGGAAATTTAATCCATGAGTGTGACCCTTACTAGGTTCTTCAGCAGTTCCACTCTATGAGGAATGAAGGACTTCATATTCTCTATCATAGTCCCTACTTACAGGAACAATTTAATAAATAAATTTAGAATTAAAAATCTATATGAAAACATTTCATGCATTTAGAAGAACTAATCATCTCATATTTAACAAACATCATCATCATCATCATCACCATCATCATCAGTAATCTGTCATATGACAGGTCCAGTCTCTTCCAAAACAATTCCTCCACTTAATGCGATCTAGAGCTTTCTCCTTCAAATGACAGTATCCTCTTCTGTCCCCAAGGTCATCCAGCATCTTTTTATGTCTTCTTGTCACTTTTATCCGCCCCTCTATCTTTCCTTCAATAACTTCTTTTAGAAGGCAGTCTCTGCGTAAAACATGACCAATCCAATTAGCCTTCCGTTTTCTTATTTCGTGTAGGATATTCCTCTGCTCACTGACTCTAATTAACACTTCTTCATTTCTCACATAATTGGTCCAACTGATCTTCTCCATCCTTCTCCAACACCACATTTCGAAACTTTCCAGATGTTTCTGATCTACTGCCCTAAGTGTCCATGTTTCAGCCCCATACAGAGCTATGCTCCAAATGTAGCATTTCACTAGTTTCTTCCTCAAATTTAAGTCCAATTTGCTGGTAAAAAGATTCTTCTTCTTGCTAAATGCAGCTTTTGCCATGGCAATCCTGGATTTAATTTCACTAGTACACCTTCCATCATCTGTTAACAAGCTACCCAAATATTTAAAACATTTCACATTCTCCAGTTGTTTTTGGTCTATCTTTATTGTGACTGGGGTTGGTTGTCTCGAAATTTTCATTACTTTTGTTTTCTCCACATTCATTTCCATGCCATAGCACCTTCCAATTTCAATTAGTCTATCAATCATGCCCTGTAGCACAGTTTCTTCCTTAGCCATTAACACAAGGTCATCTGCATATTTCACAGTTTGAATAATTTGCCCTCCTAATTTGAAGTCTCCGAGCCTATCCAGAGCTTCCTTGGTAAGGCATTCGCCGTACAAGTTGAATCCAATATGCACAGTGCTTGTCTCCCCTCTGTCCAGTCATACTCTAACTTTCTACTAACATACTAACCATAAATTTTAATTTCAATTTTGAGAGTTTAAACAATAAGTCTGTGCTTTCAAAAAGAAATATCATTCATCAAATTGCTTTACAGCATTCTCTTTAACTGTGCTAGTATTATTTTACTTTAGCATACACTTATTTCAACACTAAACGCACAACAACAATTCTGACAGAATCATCTACCACTGTGACATCTAGCGGTTACAATGTGACACTATGCACTAATCACCAGAAACTTCTTTTGTGCCAAGTATGATTTAAGAATTCAAACTCAAACTCAGATTAGTCATAGTCTATATTTCTGAAACTTGACTTCGATAATATCAACTGCAGTCATTCCTGCAGTTTTTACTGAATCATTATATAGGCACACATAAAGAACTACATGACTTCATGTACACGCTCAGTGTCCTAGCATATGTACCAAAAACAAGACATTTTTGTCTGAATGGGATATGCAAAAGAAAGATCAGGCATTCTGGTTTGGCTCATTTTGTATAAAAATCATCTGACAGTATTGTTTACGGTTTAAATTGTTCACTTCTGGAGTGAAAAATTTGTAGAAATAGAATAAATGAAAAGTGTGTAAATTCAGTATCAAATGGAGTTCCAGTGGAAATAGAGTAAGAATTGTACTTATCATAGTTTTGATGATCAGCTGATAATTCTTTGTTAAACTTTAGACACAATTATATTTTTTTGCGGCTAGTAATTGTAAGGGGAACTCATGCTAAATCAATCACCTTATGCACTGCCGGCTTAAAGAAAAGGCGTAAATCTCTTTTCATGTATGTTACATGACAATTCTTCTGTTGAACACAAAATTCATATACTTCTTGATCCGAAAGACAGAAAATTATGGAGTTAATCACAACTAGATAACAATATCTAATTAAGTTTACAAAGGAAAGCAAAATGTTAATTACATTCCCTCATATTCTAGTTTCATCCTTGCTGCTAAACCCAGACTGTAAAGTAATATATGGGCCTGGAAACTATTTTCCATATTGAATTTCTATTCCAGTACAGTTCATCATTATATTTACATGGAATGAGTACTGTAACTATGATTATGAAAAGGTATACATCTTGCAATATTTTAAAAATTTCATGTCAGAAAACCCTTTTTAATTTCCGCATTTTGAGTTTACCATATTAATCTCCAATCATGTACACCGTGTTTTGGTTTCTTTTAAATGTTATTTTATGTTCAGACTCATTTGTAATTGTGCAGTTTAATTTCTTTTGAAAATACAAGTATGAGGTCTTCATAAGGAAATTTAAATTAACTTGGTGCATCTGTTACAGTTATTCTGCTTCCATCTCTGAAGCATAATATAGAGGTCAATTACTTTTTTTTTTCCTTAAGCAATATTAATGCAATTTCCCGTTGCTTGTATTGAGGAATAACAACAACAGACCCATAATAATAAAAATGCTATAAAGTAAAACAGGAAACAATCCTGTGTTATTTCAATCAGTCAATATAAGTATGTGGTTTGTGTGCTGTTCTTTATAAGGGACATAACTGACTCACCACAAAACCAAACACCCTATGGAAGAAAGACAGAAACAAGACTGATTCAAATTAAATTGTTGAGCTGAGCACAGGGCTGCACAAGAATGGATCCTGTTAAAAGAAATATCAGGGTAGCATTCAGTATATATACCGTACGCTGCAAGGAAGAAATAGAAATGATATGAACATTTAGAAATAAAGATTCATGGATGGATGTAAAACTTAACATAATGCAATATGAAAGGGAAGAGTGAGATCAGAACAGATTTATAGACCAACTTTGTATGAAGGAATCAGTGTGTGAGAGAGAAAGAGATTTAGTTGTTGATTTATTAGATGAATGAGTGGGCAGAATAATAAACAAAGGAAAACAAAAATGAAAAATTGAAAGACTGAAGATATGATGAAACAAATTTTGTGTCTTGATTTTTTGGGTGGATGGATGGATGAAGAGACAAATGAATAAATTAAATGTAATTGAATATGTGGGGTTCCAAAATATAAACCACCATATTTAATACTTACTCCTATACAATGGTTAAACTGCAGTGAGTGATAAGTAATGAATATAAAAACGGCTGGAATGTGAAGGTAATTGCTTGTTTCATTTCTGTGTTCATGTCAGAAATATGAGGAGCATTATGCCCATGTCCTCTACAGATTACAACGATATGGTATATGACACAGAGGTAAGATACCGTTCCCTTGTATACAAGAGTTATCTTCACAAAATAAATATATTTCTTTCATTTAGAAAAATTACAATAATATCATAATCATATTTTTGAACAGCGTTGAGGTCTTAAGAGTTTATGGCATCGCCAAAAATTACGAATCTTACAACACACAAATGGTGAGTGTATGAGGTACTAATATCTTCTGAAATGTGATGCTGTGTGGCCTGAAAATAATTGTCGACTTCTGAAGGAATGTACAGACTTAGTCTTCAGGTCCAAAGAGTAAAACAAGCAAGACAGAAGCAATTGGGAAGGTGCTTACTTACATACAAATATTTTACTCTTTAACCCTTAATATGAAGGCAGTATTTCTGCAAAATCTCTGTAAATTTCTACCAGGCTACTTAAACTCAACCCAGAAGACAGTACTCTTCATAGTGACCACTGTAAGACTCAAATCTCAGAGTGTAAATTTTTCCACGTCTTTATTAATATGGTCTCCCATTAATCTATTTACCAACATGCTATTGGGGCTTTTTTCTTTTACATGTTGACTTGCAATAATATATTAGTTGTCATCGTGACAGCCAGTACATGCTTCAAGATAAATTAACGGCCGATTAAACTGAGGAAATGCTTGCTGTCATTCAGCTTGGTATATTCGGTCTTCCTATATTTCTTCATGAACTTAGAGAATAAAATATACAAAATTATAATTTTACCTGTTGTGAAGCTTCTTCTGTCATCCTCACGGACAAATACCTGTTGACGATATCTGAAAATATGGAGATGAATAGAATATTCAAAAGTAAGGATATCATCACTTATTAGCCTTATTAGGCCGTGGCTCTTTCTTTCGACTTCTTTCCAACTCATTATTCACCGATCATCCTACTCTTTGACGCTATATAGCCGCAGACACACGTGGTGTAGTTAAACAAAGTATTATTAACATCTTGTCACTTCTTATTTGGTACTTTATAATCTCAGCACTTGACACAACATTATTAACTATACTAATAAATACGTGAGATTCACTAACACTTCTCACTTAACCTTTAACGTCCGAAGTTCCCGGAACGGGCCAGAGATGACTATGGTCGTCGTAGCAAAAGTACCCCGATTTGGCGCGTCGGGCATTTAAACTCCGCTAGTGGAAGCGCGCGCACAAGCCACTAGTAGCTGCGCATGCACAGTTCTAAATATTTATTTTTAAATGTAGTAATTACCAGACCGACTTGAGTAAAACCCTAATAGAGTAATTAAAATGATACCTAAGTGAACAACAACAAAAAAGGGCATACGTATGAGTTATGCACAAACTCATCCACGAACCAATACTTTTATTTCAGATGCTGCAGATTAATGTGTTAAAATATATAGTAAAATGAAAAAGTTAAATAGTTCCGTTCAGTGTGACTGGTTACACTGAACGGAACTATTTAACTTTTTCATAATATTAGTGTGACGGACCAGAATGAAACTAATCAAATATATACTAAAATTCGATGTACATACCTTTTTTGTTATCTGTTAGATGAATATATAGGCTGAAATGAAGCTACAGTATTCGATTTCACTATGAACGCACAGAAAACAGATCACACTCTGTATCTCAGCTGCGATGCAACTGTCTGTTCACGACCATAGAAAGGGCAATAATCCCTTACAGATGAAACGGAAGGTCTTAACGCTGAAGAAGGGACCCCTCTAGCTTTTTCTTGAATAGCCATACTTTCATTCTTCTGTCCTTTAGTCAAAAGATTCGAAAATCTGAAGAGTGTAAGCAGTGCTAGGAGAAGACCAAATGATTTCATTGCTTCCATCTGTTTTATGACACCAGGGACTGCCAAAATATGTCAAGTGGTACAAGCAGGACTGGTTTTACAATGCAGAACAACTCTGTGAGGAAATGGCAAACCATTTTTACAGTACGCATCAAAATTGAAAGAAAAAAAACTGAAAACAGATTATAACTCTTTGTATAAAATTTGCAAATCTTATGTTATAATATGTGACACTATGTTCTTTGCTGATATAAACAAAGTTAATTCCATCCATTTATCATAAAAATTGTGATAGATACAGCATTTTTAAAAAGTAATGCTTAAAATTGATTAAGTGCCCTAACAGGATAGGACATTTAAACACTGAGCAGCAATAGGCAATTAAATGTGCATCAGCAGTGAGCACTTAAATAAACTCCGGCCAGCTCAAGCTTACCACCATTTCAAAAGTCCGGCGTTTAAAGGTTACAGTACATGTAAGGTCCATTCATCCACATATCATTCTCAAAACTTCCCACAAATGCCTTACTGCGATTTTGTTTTATTTATGAGACCAGAATAGACAAACCAAAGTCAAATGCAACTTATGGCTGTGATTAGAAAATTTGAGAATATGATATTAGAGTGAATTCATGAACACCAAGTAATGGTACAGTTCTTCCTATAATGTCAAGGCTGGTTTACAATTTCAAAATTCTTCACTGTGTGAAGATTATTTTCAGTCATGTTATTTCTTGTACTTATGTTTTCGATGTAGCTTTCCTGTCTAACTGAAGAGTGTCTGTTAATGTCTGTTCCTTACTCAAGGCATGTTGTTACCTATGTCCCTTTAACCAGAACATTAAATTTACACCTGTGGTCTTAGACACAGCAAATTCCCCACCCCACACCAAATAATTTTTTACATCTACCCCCACAACATTTTGTTCCATTTTCTGGCACAGAAAGTTTTGTGTGATTGTTCATCTCATTTATGTGTCAATCTATTTTCAAAAATTACATTATTCATATGGCATCTTGCAGAGTTAATGATGCTAAGCTTGGTTATATGTTTTGATGTATTAAATGGATATGACTGATGTCATTCTTGCTAAAATGAAAAGTTTCAAGATGAGAGTAATAAATATAGTAGAACAAAATCACAATTAAATGAAAAGAGATATGAAGACTGGCATCCACACTGAAATGTGGTTTTAACTGCCTGCTGACCCTATGTTCAAGCCAGAGAACATAAATATTCTTAAAGACTTATAAATATTGCTACCATAAATAGTTTCATTATGTGTATATTGTTATTAAGACATTCCACAATGGAAACTTGAAATTCATAAAAATGTCTCTGAGCAGAATTTCTCACTTGAACCACTTATGAATTGGATTATCTGATCAAATCTGAGAATGGAATGAAACAAAGGAATTAAAAATGAATATAATTTTAAACACAAATTTCTTTCCATTTCTGAACGATATTAAACAGAGATGTATACAGGCATTATTACTTTTAAAACTAAAATTCTGGACTGTATCCATCGTCCCAGTCAGTTGAACCACGACGTTTCGGAAGCTGGATCTGCTACCGTCCTCAGGTAAGTAAAATGGAGGTAAAAAAGGGAAAAAATGGGAGAAAAAATTAAAAGGTCAGGAGGGTTCTTATGTATCCTATACAGTTGGGTCCCTTAGATCAAGCTAATCTCAATCACTGGAGATTAGCTTGATCTAAGGGACCCAACTGTATAGGATACATAAGAACCCTCCTGACCTTTTAATTTTTTCTCCCATTGTTTCCCTTTTTTACCTCCATTTTACTTACCTGAGGACGGTAGCAGATCCAGCTTCCGAAACGTCGTGGTTCAACTGACTGGGACGATGGATACAGTCCAGAATTTTAGTTTTAATATCTATTCTCCATCGTCGGGATCCTTTAGCTATTATTACTTTTGTATATGATATGAATATTTTGGTTTAAAGCTCAGAATAATAGAATGTGCATTGTTTTCTCGGAGACAGCAGCAGATTATCAGTATGCATTTTATATCCAAATTGAGATTAATGAATCACACCCTGATAACTGGTTCAAAATTTTTCCATAAACATATCTCATATTTCCTTCTCCAGAGACTAGTTGAAAACATCAGAAATATTGTAAAAGGTAAAGTTATTCCTGTAGTAGACCATGGAGACCCATAGTGTTGTGAAAGGTTGAGGCTCCGACATTTTCTAGACAGTTGGCTCACATATGGTTTTAAGGTTGTCAGCCTTATGTGCTGGCCACCCTTTACTACCCAGGAAGATTCTTGGTACTCATTTCTGTTAGAGGCTGAGGTGACCCCATGGCCATAGCACAGCTGGAAGGATTAGGTCAATTGAAAAATCCAGAAGTATGGAGAGGTTGTAAGTTGCATGTCTTAGAAAGTTCTCAACATTTACTTCCTCATATGCTCTTTCAAAAACTTAAAAAAGTCACTATCCCCATACATCACTCTGAAAATAATCCATTCTAATTAACCATTAAAAGGAATGTGTGTGTCTCAAAAATAAAGGAGGTCAATTGACTAATGTAAATTTCAAAATTAACTTGTCTCAATCTACCATTTGAAATGGAAACATTGTATCTTGTTTATGGGTATATTTACACCATAAGCTTTATCTTTCGTGCCCTCTTAAGGAAAAAATATTGTTAAGGTGGAGATTCAACTCAGTGAGATGGGGGATATCATACCTGTAAGTTCATTATGCATATTATGCACAGTATATTTTTAATTACAATTATGAATAGATTTTGACACTACATGAAGCATTTATTTTACAGGAACACTTTATTTCAGTGAAACTGGAAGCAGTCAGCTTTAAGGCAAGTAGAGTCATATTTACACTGAAATCCCATTACATACTGTTCTGTATGGCAAAAATCAGTGATGCTATAAGAATATCTTGTTCACAGATTTTCTCTCAGTTAAAGGTTAGGTTAGTGATTATATTTACATATGAATTATCTCAAATATGTGTGCTTGCCTTATAGATAAATAACATGGACATAATTTTGTATTAATACCAAAGTGTTGTGCATATGAAGTGATGTGCAGTAATCCCTCTTTTAATAGGGGTTTGGTTAATATGAATTTGATTATACACTACTTATATTTAGTCACCAGTTTTATACAACGCTGAATTGAGATTCTATTTTCCATGTGCACATGGGCAGACTTGTGGGAAACCACAGAGTACTCACGCCCACCGTCCAGCCTCGCAATGATGCCGTAACTCTCGCGTTGAGAACATCTGTGTCACATAATTCAGTGCACCCTTAACAAACTTAACAACTTTCCTTCTTTATATGAAGTACTGTATTGCTTTGCATTGAAATATATCCTGAAAGTGTAAATTAGCGATACTAATGCAAAAGGATTTAGAAAAGTATTTAATGTAGAACAGAAAATCTACACACTTGATAAATTAGAGTGTGGTGAAAATATAGCATCTGTTAGAAGGAACTTCCATGTCAGTGGTTGTGCCAGAAGTAATGGCATCAAGCAGCCATTATGGCTGATACTGAAGCAGTTGTGCTGAAGAGTGCAAAATTTAAGTGCCCCATGTGTAGAGAAAGCCAAAAATTCACTTCATGTGTGAATTGAGTAGCTTTGCACTACTTGTACTGTTACTTTATAGTACAGTATGTACTTCCTTTATTATTGCCATATTACACTAATTCATAATGTATGCATGTATACAATAGATAAAAACAAAGTCAGTTTCTTGTAATGTATATGACCATACTAGTTTATTTGAACCTTGAACTTTTGTGTATGTAGATCATAATCTCCACATTAACTCTGGGGCCCACTCAGCCTCCTGCCCAATGGGTACCAGGAGCTCTTTCCCCTGAGGTAAAGCAGCAGGGTCATGAAACTGACCACTCACCTCCATCTAGTGCCGAGGTCAAGAAAGGTGGAGCTATAACTCCACTCCCCCATGTCTTTATAACATAGTGCTTAAGTAATTAAGCACAGGGACAATTTCACTTTTTTAGTTTACATTTCAGATGCTGATTCCTCATACCCTTCATTTCCCACACGACCAAGCCCTTGCACAAAACGATTTGATATAAATGCTGTAATTAAAAAAGGGATTACTGTATTATAAACATTTGGATTTATAATATATGTCTAAATGCCAACATGTATGTCTCTAACATATTGTAACACTGCTACCATTACTGAATTTAGGAATAATGCATAGTGTAACAATTATGGCATGTTTGCTCGTTGTTCCTTCTAGATTTCCAATTTATGAATGCTGACTTTTGATACTCTTCTTATGAATAGTGTAAAAGAGGCAGAGCAGACAGGCAGGGTCATATAAATACATTGTTTCCAAGTTTGGAGGCTACACAGTAAAAAGTCTCTTTTGTTTATCTACCTTGAAAAAGCAAGGGTTGCAGATAAGTATATTGCACATAAAATATATTTTATTTTTTCTAAAACTTTATCTGAAACACTCTGGCTCAGATAAATCTTTTGCAAGTTACACTCGAGATGTGCTAAGTAACATGTGTAGGTCTTCATGTAAAAAGTCCGTTATTATTATCCAGTTTTAACCAAAATTACAGTATGTCAACACATTTTAGTAAAACTGCCAAATATCAAATTTCAATCAGATGCTGCCCACAGTTTCAGAATAATTACATGTGGAAAGATTGACAGAAAGACTGACAGAAAGACATGACTTAGCTAACAGGACCATAAATTTTGCAAATTTGCTTTGTGAACGTGTAAAATATACTATGGCTGCAAAGCTTTTGGTACTAATGTAATATTAACATAAGCATCATCCACTTCACCATGTTTGTTATTGAGATCATGAATTTTCTGACATGCATGCATTATCAACTTGAAACAGAAAAAAGTGAACAAAGTATCACATTGTGTCTTTGAAATTTATGTGGACATTTTCCAATTGGTATGAACCAATAATATCTTCATTCCTTGTGTATATTCATATCTGAAACATTTTATAAGCAACATGAAGATGGTGTATTGTGTGTTCAACTGACAATGTCTTTCTTCGTTATATATTGAATATTAAACATACAGAATGATTTTAAGACTTGATTTCTTAACAAGTAAAATATCAGAAATCAAAATATTTCTAGTTTAAGTAATAATGTTGAGGGAGGAATCAATATGTATCTCTCTGACTTCAGTGCATTTATTTGATTGCAAGCTGAGTGAACAGTTATGTAAGTCTCTCTTGCTAGCGTGATACTTTGATGCAGTTTTATTATCTAACTATAAACGTCTTTAATGGTACAAGCAAAGTTTAAACGAATGTACTTGTATTCTCCAGTATTTGAACACATTCTTATATTTTTCCAATAAATTAGAACCCTGTGACTGGATAGATTAGGTTCATTATGTTTAATTTATTTAAGTGCATGATTTTTTTTTGTGTTGGGTCTAATAAGCATAGCTAAAATGCAAGTTTTGCTAGACATTTGGCAGCAGGTTGCATCATGTATGTACCTACTAAACAGACTTATGTACCATATATGACCACCATACCATAGAGCTGTTCCAAAGAAACGACCAATGACCACAAGTTTGGGGTCAGTACTGAAAATAGAAATAAGATATTTCTCTAACCTCAAATTAAGTTCACGTTACTGCTACTTATCCTAACATAGAAGCTAATCTGTTTACTTCATAGAGAATTAAACTTCAAAATTTATAAACTTGAAGGGTAGATCTGCAAGTTTGTTACACAAAATAATCAAATTTAATCATATATTCCTTTCAGGGAAGAGTACAGAATTTGTTATAATTCCAAAGTGCTTTATATAATTACAGGTATCATCAAGACTATATGATTTTGCCCTGTACTGAATAGTAATGTGTTGCAAACGGTTTAAAAGAAAACACAAATAGAAGCACTTATCAGATCCCTGCATAAGTTATATTATAATAATTGAGTAAAAATAATGTACAGATTCAGAGAAAACCGCTTAACTGCTTGATCTTGGGAATTGCATCATCAGAAAAATATTTTAAAAGCGTTAAAAACCAACTTTAAAGCATTGGAATACAAGTTCGTGTCTCATTTTCGCTAAAAAATGTTCAGGATTGCACAGAAATATTTATAAACCATGTATGAGAATCTTTTATTATTTAATGCCAGTACACTGAGAGACGCATTTCTGTGGAACATTTTCAGGCAATATCATAATTATTTTGTTTTTATTGTTAACAGTCAGAGAAAAGATATGTAAATACAAATGCTTGTTCAATATGAGCCTCTCCTTCAGTTTTGTATTTCAGATATGTATGAATCACTGTTTAAAATAAAAATACCTTTCTTTTCTACTTATAAATAGACTTGTGTTCATGAGTGAAATGCAGTCAGTGATAAGCAATAAATAAATTATGGTGAACCAAAATGAAGTTCCTCACAGACCACCTTCATAACTCGAAGTTTTGTCTGTATGTCTTTTGTGGGGAGACCAATTCCCTGACTTCAAATGGAATCACTTTACACTAAATAATTATCAGGCTGCGCAATAGCTCAAGCGGTTTGTCGCTGGCGTCCCACCGCGGTGGTCCGGGTTCGATCACGGGGTCTGGTGAAGTGGGATTTGTGGTGGACAAAATGGCGCTGGTTTTCCTGGAGTACTTCGGTTTCCCCTGCCAATCTTCATTCCACCGAATTCTCCATCATTATAATCACCCGGGGCAGTCTACAATAGGCCAATCAGTGGCCGCCATGCTGACTGGACCCAGTTGGGCTCTACCCCCCACTAAGCAAATAAAAAAAAATTATCAACTATCTTGATGCTTCCACTAGAGTGGAACATAACTTGTGACCATTCATCTCCATCTTCCCCTAAGTGCTCCTATTATAGCCATATCAAAGCTTCCCCTACTTCTTTTTGTATAAGCAGATGTGATATTGAAACGTGTCAACTTCATGCTCTTCTTTTTCATCCAGCAAACATAGTGTGTCATAAAACCACAAAGTAAGTTCGCCTCTGGTTTGTAGGGAAAACATCCATGTTGGAACCTGGATTGTGTTGCCACGTCAGAAATCATCAGCAACAGTGAGAACTTGTCCTCGTCTTTCCAGTTGTCAGCAAAACTCCTGTGTGAAGTCTACTATTTGAAGCTACATTAACATGTGTATTTATTTTCCTTCTGAACACCTAAAAGCTGATTTGTGTTTACATTAGGCATACTTCACACATATTGATTTACTGTAAAGAATTTGCTGGAGCGGCTAGACACATTTATTGACTTGTGAAGTTGAAAAAAGAAACCTCCCTCTCCATGAGAGAATGGTGCCAGCAACGCATCAGCCCTCCATGAAGTGGCGTTTGATGCTAACAAAGTCCCTCATTAGCAATTGGCTGTATTTGAACAGAGTTCCTCACCCTACATCGAATTAATGCATTCCTATTAGTTAAAACTAACAAATATATCATCCTAAGCAATGCATTTCCACACCTGGAAGTCATGAGCACCAGGATTTACTCCGACCAGCTGGTCCCCTCTGGACCTGATTTATGGTGCAGAAATTATCTTATGCTAAGCAACGGCACGATGAACATCTCGCTTAAGGGCTTGACAACAATACATGATCATTGCAGGCAATGGCTCCTTAAACAAGTTCCAACACACAACAAAATAAAGCTGTGTTCTCAATGGACGGATGTTATAATTTATTGGCAGCAGTCAGCACACCAATGACCTGGCTGGATGGCGATCACATGGTAACGTCAACAGAAATGTCATGCAACACTAGAGGAAGCTATGTTTTCTGTGCTTTTGTCTGTGCGGCGGCTATATAATGAGAGTCCACTTGTAGCCAGTTCAATGCTGCCATTGCAGACTTGGAATTGGGAGTTCAGAATTCTTAAGAGAATTGCTGAAGAAGAGTCAGAAGTCAGCCTGTGAAGACTTTAAGTGTGTTATAGTTACTTTAAGTGTGTTATAGTTACTGTAATCTTTACAGTGTTACAATTAATTGTAATTGCGACTTGTGAGTGTCCAATAAATCTATTCAACAATCACAACCTTGTCAATAATCACTAAAACACGTGACAATAACAAACACTTTTGTAACAATTATGAAACGAAAATTTTCATTTTAACAGTTTGGGATTAAATTGCAAGAAGTAAACACAGAGACATAAATCTATACCGACCGAGCGACTGCCGCTTGTCAGCGAAGTTAGTGTCAACTTATGCGAATAGAGTGTGTCACGTGGTCAGCGCAACGAATCCCCACAGCCGTTAATTTTGGGTTTCTAGACCGGAGCCGCTACTTCCTTGAAACAGCTCCTCAATTATCATCATGAGGCTGAGAGACCCTGTTCCAGACCCTACTTCTCAGAAAATAATCTGATAGCGCCGGGAATCGAACCCGGGACCTCTGGATCTGTAGCCAGGAACTCTGATCACTAGACCACAGAGGCAGTTCGTAACTAAATTATGTTGCTATCTCGTCACCAAAATGCGGGGCAATATCAGGCCATAAAAATAGGTAACAGGTGTTTTGAAAATGTGGCACAGTTCAGGTATTCAGGAACTACTATAACAAATCAAAACCTGATTCAGGAGGAAATTAAGAGGAGACTGAACTCAGGTAATGCTTACTACCATTCAGTCCAGAAACTTTTGTCTTCTTGTCTGCTGCCTAAAAAAATAAAAATTAGAATATACAAAACTACAATTTTGCCTGTAGTTCTGTATGGGTGTGAAACTCGGTCTCTGACATTAAGGGAGGAACATAGACTGAGGTATTTGAGAACAGGGTGTTGAGAATATTTGGACTGAAGAGAGATGAAGTGACAGGTGGCTGGAGAAAACTGCATAATGAGGAGCTTCATAACTTGTACATTTCTCCAAGTATAAGTAGAATGATCAAGTCAAGGAGGATGAGGTGGGCAGGTTATGTAGCACGAATGGGGGAGAGGCAGAATGCGCATAGGATATTGATGGGAAAACCAAAAAGAGAGAAACCACTGGGAAGACCAAGACGTAGGTGGGTGGACAATATTAAAATGGATCTTAGAGAGATAGGATGGGATGGTATGGATTTTATTGATCTGGCTCAGGATAGGGACCGATGGAGGGCTCTTTTGAACACAGTCATTAAGCTTCGGGTTCCATAAAATGCTGGGAAGTTCTTGAGTAGCTGCACAATTGGCAGCTTCTCAAGAAGGGCTCAGCTCCATGAGTGAGTGAGGGATTAATATTCTTTACTAAACTAGTTCCAGGAACGAAAAAAACTGAATAAACATTTTATAACTTGTGGAAAAATTAAATAGGATACACGATGCCATCGTTCAAACGATTATATAATATTCATTTTCTCTCTGTAATTGTGGGAAGTTCGTGCCTTATGGCAGCCGTCACTTGCTTGTTATAAGTTAATTTTTCACCCAAGATTAATTGGGTTGTGAGTTCGTAACCTGGCTGAAGTACTTCATCTTAAAAACCATGTTAAATATTATTCCAGAAGCTCGATGGATTTCCTTTAATCATGGATTCTATTTATTTCCCTTCGAGTAATGATCCTTGTAAATCCAGAACTGCATTAATGATACAAAGTACAATAATGACTGATTCTGAAAATTTGCAGTATTAGGCAACAGTCTTCGAAATTAGAATAAAAACAGTTGCAGTTAACCTGTATGACATCTGAAACATATGTTGAAAATATCTTTGCAGTTAAGACTTCAGTTGAATTCTGTCTTCATTGAAGTAGCCCCACTGTTTCTCTCAAAAGAACTAAATTTTAGGTTCATGTTGGTTTTCAGTCTTTGGTATTAGCAGTGTGAAAACCTCTGATCTGATGGTATTGTCCACTAGCATAATACCGAAACCAACAGCAAGAACACCACTCTACACAGAAACTTCAGTCAATGTTGAAAACTTTAGTAAGAACTAAACTTAACAAATAATTTAGGAGAGACTTTCAAGAACTTTCTCTTATCTAGTAGTGTGCAATTTTGGGTTGCCTTGACACGGTTTGTTTGAAACATACAGAGACATTAAAAGTAACAGAGTCGGGACTGCCCAGTCGGGAAAGCATGTGAGTACAGGCTGGACAACAGAGATTCGATTTCCAGCAGAGGCATGAAATTTTCCCTTTGCTTCGCTTACAGTCTGGCCCTTTCTCTCACCCAACGTCGCCCTGGACCACTCACGAAGCGTGATCTTCACTCCACAAAAACTTCTTCATGGCGTGGAGCTTAAGTAGAAGGATAACTGCCTTTACACCTGTTAACAAGTTTTCGGTATTTCTGTAGGTTGAAATACACTTGATACGTAATTTAAATTTTCATCTTATTATGGATTTTATATACACAAAGGTTTTCATTTTATTTTGTAGGGTGGGTTAAAACTTAGTCCACCTGATACATCGACCACCAATTCACTTATTTTACCAGCTCCTGATGATAAACTAGTTTGGAGTATTTGGTGGAATGAGAAATGGAAAAGGAGACCGAAGTACGTACTTGGGAAAAACATACCCCATTGCCACTTTGTCCATCACAAATCTCACATGACTTGTTCTGGGATCGAACCTGGGCCGCCGCTGTGGGAAGCAGGCGACTAACCGCCTGAGCTGTGGCATGGCCTAAAAAAGGTAAAATTGTCCCTGTAAAAAGAAAAAAAATAAACTTGTCCCTGTTCTTGGCGAATTAAGCACTATACCAGGAAGACGTATGGGGAGGTGGATGTACTGAGCTACTTACTGTTAACCTCGGCACTAGTTGGAGGTGAGTGGTTAGTTTCACTCACCAGCTGCTTTACCCCCGGGGGAAAAACCCCCCCGTATCCATTGGATAGGAGGCTGGGTGGGCCCAAGAGCAGGCCTGGAGGACACGGATAAGAGAAAAATCTTGTCTCTGCTAGGACTCGAACTCTGACCACTGGTCCGTCCAGCTCGTAAGCAGTCTCTATATTGACTGCGATATCCTGGGTCCTAAAGTTATTCCTGTGCTTGATTAAATAAGCACTATGTCATGAAGACCTATCGAAAGTGGGAGAATAGCTTCACGATTCTTGACAACTTTTCAAAATAAACTGTGTTCCCGTGACGTCTCCTCCTTACACTCTCTTATGTCACATCACTGCAATGTTATCAACAAATTACTCAATACCAGAGGTTTTAGACAAGAGCATGTGAAGGCATGGTAGTTGCAGTTGCTTGTCACCAGGGTTACTTTCTGCAACTTATGAAATATTTATTGATGCTCATGTGAGCAGTTGGAATATATTATTCCAGTAATTCAATAACTGCTCTCTGCCGATTTCCAGGGCTGGTATGGGCAGGATATTACAAGACAAAAATGAAGAAGCATTACTTTCCTAATGACTTAATGA
Organism: Cryptotermes secundus; assembly: GCF_002891405.2. Lineage (NCBI taxonomy): Eukaryota > Metazoa > Arthropoda > Insecta > Blattodea > Kalotermitidae > Cryptotermes > Cryptotermes secundus. The sequence continues at coordinate 74,693 of NW_019718624.1, read as the reverse complement.
TGTGTCAGTATCTTAGTCTTCCTCTTTGTGGCCTTGTGCCTCGCTGCTTCAGTCATCAACCTGTTTGTCCGCTTACACCATCAAGGAGGGGGTAGGTGGTAGTGTAGTTGGTTGAGGCACTATGCTACAAGACGGAAGGTCGCGGGTTCAAGTCCCTATGAGGTCACTGAATTTTTTCAATTGACCTAATCCTTCCAGCCGCACTATGGCCCTGGGATTGACTCAGCCTCTAACAGAAAGGAGTACCAGGAATTAATTAAATAATTTTCCTGGGGAGTATATCCGGCGCATAAGGCTGACAACCTTACCGCCATCTTTCAGCAGATTGCCTAACTAATGTGGGATCCTCAACGTCTCACAACCCTATGGACCTTCACGGCCTCTTACAGGTATAGCTTTACTTTACTTACTTACTTACTTACACCACCAAGGAATGTAAATTCTTGTGAGACATCTCACAATACCATCTAATATTCATGGGTAGTGAAGTGAACAACCAGTACACCTAATCCACTCGAAGACAATGGTGCTCTTAATGGCAGCTGTGTTATGCTGCTCCACTGAATTCAAGTGGGCAACCTCTGCCATTACAGACTCTATCAGAGTTACAGCAGTACCAAGAGTCTCCACACGAACTTCTCAGGACAGGTGAGAGACTGTTCTGTGTCACTCTACTCCTTGAGATATGTGAAGACCATGTCAGGCATGTCTTGCATGCATCACAGCTGACACCACTAAGCACTTGTCTGGCAACGGAACACTTCCACGTCACTAGCATCTACTGTACACCCATGTCCTTCTGTAGTTGTTGAGTATTACGTCGTGGTGACAGGGTGTGTGGAGGTAACCCTCCTTGCCACCACTTAATAGTATTCTTCTGCGACAGGGGGGGATTGGTTGTCTCACCGCTGTCACTATCTTGTTAAGCCGTAGGAGGGGGGGTCAAGTAAATTTACAATCACTGATCTAGCTGCCGCCTTGGCATGAGTTTGCAATTCTCCTACAGGATTCGGGAGATGCAGGAGCATTCTAGGAGGAGGGTAACACTTGAGGGGGAGGCTAAGTTCAATTAACATCACAGCGCATTTCTATCCTACTCTATTCACCTATGTCGCTATATACATAATATATACACACTTTGCCAACGTTTGTTGGTTCGCATTACATTTGGGTTATTATCCTGTAGCACACACATTACTCCTACTCCTGTCACCGTGCTGTTGGGTACCCAATACCTCTTTCTATCTCTCTCAGTAAACCTAGTCCATCTAGTCTTCACTTTCTCTCCCTGGGGTTTGCACCTTAATATTATCACACTTAATGTTCATGGCTATAAGAAGTAAGTCTACTTCCGGAGCTGAGGAAACAGGTGCTCGCTATCACCAACCCACAACTACTCTTCGTCATCACCCTCTCGGCGATAGCCTATGGCTGACTCTTTGACAAGTAATAAAAAAAAGTTTTTGGATTGATTCCTCTAGAGTTTATGTACCCTCTTTTTGCTGACTCGCTGAGTTCCGGGGGTGTATTGGCCCACCCATTCTACCGTGATTTTGGGTCGGTGTGGCCCACCCATTGACTGTTTATCGGAAGGGGGTTGACTCTTTCAGGTCTACCGCCCTATCCGACTCAGCGTTTTCCTCTTGCCATAGTTCTTTTATGACCCGCTTCATATAGCTTCTTCCTCAATGTCAGCGTTATTACGCTGTCGTGGTAACATTCTGATTACAAAGCGATTGCCTCACTACTGGCGTTATACTTCTGTGCAAACTCCTGCTTCCTGGTACATTTCATTATTTCTGTTTCTTAATCTTAAAGTCTAAATACCTTTATTTTATATTACCCCCCCAAAAAACACATCTACTTGTACATAACCCTTGCGCCATAACATTGAGCAACATGGAAACTCTCAGAAACATCATCAGGGGTTTCCTTGCCATGACTTGTGTATGAATCTGGTTAAGAAGCATAGGTGCCCTGAGCAACGACTGTAGGTTATTCAGAATATTAGCACTATCATCTTCACAACCAGTTCCACACAGACTTCTGATAGCAAGTTCATTGATGACGTTAGTTTTCAGGGCACCTACAAACTGTCCCAGTTGGATTATTGTTCAAACCAGGCTATGAACGAATAGCTCCAAATGTGTTCATGTGCCACCACGGTCTGTTACAGGGATAGCGTTATCTTTTAGATAGTTGTGTTCATTGTCTTGATCATAATTTCTTGTTTGTACCAAAAAACAATTACACAAATTTATGTTGGGCACTGTCTGCTATCTGAGGTATATGTGACATATGCTAAGTTTCGTGGATTTAATCTAATTCCGTCTTCTGTTGCTTGTCTTTTATTTCAATATTGGAGTGGAAGACTGGGCTCAAACCCGAAAACTTTTGAAAACTGGACTAGTACACTGAGCACTAGGCTAGATATGCAGAAACTATTTAGCAGATATTGATTGTTTAATTTAATATCAACTTCTTCCCACTGGTCACCTTTCCATACGTTCCCATGGCATGGTACTTAATTAAGTACGGGGACAAATTTTCCCTTTACCATTTTACATCCACGTCGAGTTTTGGAGTAATATGAATTAATCATCATTTACTGTAATTTTTTTCGGGTTTGACGCAAGTTCTAGAAAAAGGACGAAAATTAAATTATAGTCTACAAAGAGACCCGCCCGATCTGAGCACGCATTAGCCGATGTGGAAGTCTGGGTGTTCAATAGGCCTAAATATTGCATATGACACAGTTTCTATGGAACAGATACATGCAATCGCAAACACCAGTTCCACCTCGCATTGTCTCTGTTGTCACAAGGAAGAGGCCCTTTGTTGCTGCTAACAAAAGGATTTTGCATATTGTTTATCTGGAAATGGATGTTGATGAATCACACAAAGATGATCTGACAAAGAGTCGCTTCGGTACCCTCTTATTCATGTTCAGGATGGGGGGTATTCCTGTCGACATGCAGCCACAACCAAGAGCACACTTCGTGTACAACGTATATTTAGTACTGAGTTATTATCTCACGTGTATTTCCACATTCATGGATTATTTACAGAAATGGAACAATTTTGAAGAGTCAATGAAGAACGTTCGACTGCTGTTTGCAATGGCTTTCGTTTCGTGGATACATTTAAGCCTCAGGTACTTCAGAATGTATGCACTTCGTGGCAATATTGCAGTGAACAACTCTTGAAGTAGTATGAAACAATAAGAACTACTTGCTTCGTAATATTATTCTGCAAAAATGCATTCATATAATCAAAACTTCATAAGAAAAATGTCACTTTCTGGGACACTGAGACTTTAACATAGCATATAAAAAAAGCAAAGCTATCCTTGTAACAGGCCGTGAAGGCCCATAGGGTTGTGAGACGTTGAGGGTCCCACATTATCTAGACAATCGGCTCAAAGATGGCGGTAAGGTTGTCAGCCCTACGCGCCGGCCGCGCTTTACTCCCCAGGAAAATTATTTAATTAATACAGAGTACTCATGTCTGTTAGATGCTGAATCGACCTCAGGGCCGTAGTGCGGCTGGAAGGATTAGGTCAACTGAAAAAATAAAATCCAATGACCTCATCGGGACTTGAATCCGCGACCTTCCAGCTTGTATATTGTATTTTCATACAAACACTTATCTTTGTAACTACTACCACTTCCCACACGAGTCGTTTGCAACTGAGCGTCTCATATATTTTCTTCTTGTTTTAGATTCAATAAAGCTAAAATCGAGTACCTGCTCCATTTTACGGACACCTTCACGTGGGAAGAGATGCCGACGAGAGATCCTGAAACTGGCAGCACTACAATGGCTGGAAGTATCCAACGCACTCAAACGATCCTTAAGTATGTAGCCATTTTCATGTTTACTTTCCATGGGATCCAGTCGTCTCTGCACATGTGGAAGAACCATGACATGGTTTTTGACACCTGGTACCCTTTCCAAGTTACAAACAGTCCCGTGTATGAAGTTATAAATGTGATACAGGTAATGCTCTACTGTTCAACAGTTTTGCTCAGGTTCTAACTGAAGGCTTGATAATTGTATGTGTGTCTCTTGAATTACGAGATAATTCCGTTCCCAAGAATGGTGTAATTGTAAATAACATAATTTAATATACGTATATTACTTCTTTATTGCCATCGCCTCTGATTTTCATCAAAATATTTAATTCGATTGACTGTAACACAATTTTATAATACTGATTTTTTTTGTTTAATATAAATAATTTAATCATTTTTATTCTTTACTAAAGAAATAAAATCAAAGAATGGCATGTAACCGAGCTAACACGAAATTATGTAAGTCTGAGGGTGCCTGTACTGAAATAAATTACTTATATTAATATTTTTGGTGAAATATTTATGTTAAAGAATTTACAGTGTTATTTTTATGAAATAAATCCAAATAAAATTCTAATAATATTAAAGAAGATAAATTTTATTATAATGTGGAAAATTTCAGACATTTCAGAATGAGCACAACAATCCGAATTGCATTCACATAATCATGACTAGATACGAGTCGGGGAATCCTGTATCTACCTGTTCCCAATCTGAAATAAAACTTATAGAACCAAACAGCTAATTAATAATCTGATACATTTCCTATTCACAAAAGTATGAAAAAATGAAATGTTTTCTAGTCGTGTGTTTTCAACTTCTCCCCAAAATACGCCATTAGGAAGGTCAAAGAAAACCAAGAGAGACTGGAATTGAATGGGACGCGTAAACTTATATGCCGATTATGCTAACGTATTTGAAGAAAACATAAGCGTAAAAACACGTAGATCTAGGCCTATTAAACGCCACTAAGGAGGTGTGTCTAGTAATAAATTCAGAGAGATACTAAAGTCTCGTAACCACAGCGCTGAAACCCCAGAATAAAGACATAAAATAAAGGACTGGAGAATGTGGAAGAAAAGTTTAAATGTTTGGGAACGATAGTAACAAAACAAATATACGTGTATGTCCATGAAGAAATCAAGAAGAGATTAAATTGGGGGCATGCTTGTGCCGTTCCCTTCAAAATCATTTGTCTTCCTGTCTGCTATATAACACCTGAATTTTGGAATATAAACTTTCAAATGTTCATATAGTTACGTTTTGAAGTGAAAAACAGTCTCCTACATTAAGGGAAGAACATGGGCTGAGTGTGCTATGAAAAAAGGGCGCTGAGTGGAATATTTCGCCCTAACAAGGGGGAAAATGATAAAGGGCTGGAGAAGTCTGGGTAATGATGAGCTACATAATTTGTACTCCTGAATCATTAGAATGGTAAGATCAAAAGGGTTGAGTTCGCGCATGGGAGATACTAGAATTGCGCTCAAAATTTTTATCGGAGAAAGTGAAGGAAGTGATCACTTGAAGAATTGCACCTAGATTTTGAGGTTAATATTCAAGTGGATTTTACAGTAATAGGTGGGGAAATGTGGACTGTATTCATTTGATTCAGAACTAATTAGTGGCTGGTTCTTGCGAACCACAAAAACGTGGAAACTTCTAGATTTTATGAACGATTGTTAGCTTCTCGAAAAGGGCTCTACTCCAAGTATGTAGGGATTAAAACATGAGTGCGCTGAGAACAGAATTCTGAGGGGAATGTTTACCAGTAAGAGAGCGAATGGCTGGAGACGATTATAAAACAAGAGGCTTCGTAACTTGTATTCTTCACAAAATGTTGCATTATCCTTGCAGAACACAGAGAAACAACTCCTTACCATAGACCGCCATAGACTATGCAGATCTGATTTCATAGCTACTTCTCTATACACTCAAGGGGAACGTTGATTTAGGACGACTGCTATTACTGTGTTCCACATTTTCATCTAAACTTGTCGGCACATGACCTTGCTTCAGATATTAATCGCATATACTGAAATTCCCTTTCACTATATATTTTTTCTGTTTCTGCTCCAGTAAACGATTCCCTTCATTTGTCAATTGCTAACTACTTAACATTCACAAAATTGTTTCTGAAATTAGGAACCTGCGAAAATAATAAAATCCAAGGCGATATTCTGCTCCTTGAGACGTGGAGAAGTCGTTTGTTTCACGTAGTATTTCGTTACTAATTCTATTTTCTTGTTTTTCTGCACGAATCTCACTACGTGACTTTAGAATTACTATATCTGTAGGACAATTTTCGTGGCCGTAAGTTTCATATCCTAATAATGAAGTCCTTTCAGCGTTCGCAATAATTTCCGTTGGCTCACTATACCGAAATTAATATTGTCACGTGTTTATGGCTTCGAGACTATCAATAATGGGTTCTGGATTGGATGATAGGATTTATTAATAATTATAAATTTTATAATTTCTCTTAATCACAATCAGTTAAAGCGTTATCGCTAATATGTCCACTTCACAAAGCTGTAGGGCGTGCTCTCAGTTGTACTCCGCTGTACTCCATTCTTATAATTCCTCGGCACGAAAACAGTATTTCACAATATTAATCTACCAACGTCAAAGTACTTGGGATACGTTGTGTTTGCAACAAACGGCTGTTCCCACGATGCTGCTCCATTGCACTAAAGAAGCAGTCCTTAAACTGTGATCATGATCCTTATTCGGCAGGATATAAACCTGGCTACTTAGGTCGCACACCTCCCCTGAGCTGCAGCAGTACTAAGCAGTACTTTAAAAGTGCCTTGGGATATGCCCAATGGATAATCTAACAATTAGACATTTGTGAAAATTTCTGGAAAGGAGTTGAACTGTAACAGAAGTCGGTGCTGGAGGAGAACTTGTCTTCTGCTCACGGAGAATACATGGATCCCAATGCTGTCTCCTTTTGGCGTGGGATACAGTGAAAACGGACTAAGTTCATCAAGCCCCAAATTCCAAATAAACATGGGCTCTAGAATGTCATTGCTCGGAACACATCTCAATTTGTAGGGATTTGAGAACGTCAGTTCATACAACAACACCATAAACTTGGACACACTATTAAAAATAAATCCTAAGGGTTAGAAAGATCAGTACAAAAGTCTCTCTCTTACTGAAAATTAAGTCTCGTCAAATATAAGCTATATTTATGGTCAGCATTATAAATTACAAACAATTGCTACAAATAATATAATTTTAACATAACATAGGAAATGCATCGACAAATACGGTAATAGAAACACAAGAAACAACAGTTTCTTTATCGGTAAATTAATTAAGCTACGTAATAAAGTCGTTCCCATACTTTAGCCATGATTCATAACAAATATAAAAAATCCAGTCGTCTGTAATCTTAATTAATAATGGAATACGCGTATAGTCAGTAAACCAGTATATCCAGGACTCTCAACGTGGAAGGAAATACTTATCAACACATGGGGCACTGCAGTGACGGCAATAATTAAATAGTGAAACTTACCTCGACCAGAACTTCGAGAACGTTCGAGAGTCTCCATCTCCTTGAAGCGCGTAAACATAACATGTCCGAATTGTAGCAAATCCAATCCTGGGAAAAGCATCATTATATATCCATCTACAGTTCCGAAATAGTTCCTCACAACACACCAATCTGTTCGGAATAAGAAAAATATTAATAAACAAAAATCATGTGTTCAAAAAAAATTTGAAAATATAATCGTAGCATAAAGTCAAATGGGGCACTTGACACGTCTCTCCGTAATTAAACGCTCTTCTAGCTGATGAACTTCAACCCCAATTTTCGTCCAATTATATAAGAACAGGTCCATTGTTTACCTCGATTTTAATGAACCCAAAATATAGTGAACCATAACGAAAAAATGCTTTTGCCAGCTGTCTTGACCGGCTTGACAATCACATAATTTGTATCGATAGCTGTCCATAAATGAAAGATCAGCGTCGATCACATTTGCCAAAATCGATCTCGGTCTTTGGATGATGCCGACTGAGCCAACAACCGAAAACTGGAAGGCAGCAGGCGGGCAGGAGATATTTCCTGGAACAAATTCAAATTGATAAACAGCCACTGTTTGGTGTTTGTGCATTCGATTTATATGCAATAGAGGAGGGCCGTACTGGGAAAAATAAAAGTAAATTGTCCTTGTGCCTAATCAAGTGCCATGCCGTAAAGACGCGCTACCTGACACTAGACGGATGTGAGTTGTCAGCTCCACGATATCGCCTCTCTACTCCTGAAGACAGAACGACCGGTACCCATTATAGAAGGGGCTGGGTGGTCCCTGTAACAGGTCTGAACAATGTGGAGAAAAGTCCCTCGCCCGTATCGGAAATCTAACTCCTATTCTTCGACATCCTCCCAGTTGTGCATTCACTTAACAACTCAGCTCAGAAGAAAGGAAAAGCTATTAGCTAACATATATTCGATTTTGGTTTGTGACAGTTCAGTGCATTCGTCTTAGTCACAAGTATGTATGTCAGCCTCCAAGGTGTGTATGCGACGCTGGTGTACGTAGCATGCTCCCAGCTTGAGAAGCTCAGAGCAAATCTGTCTTTGATCGGTGAAGGACGAGTGACAACGGCCCAGGAATCGCGAGTTAATCCTGGTTCTGAGAAAATGCAGAAGCAACTGAACGACTGCATACGCCACCATCAGATCATACAGCTGTACGTACATAATAGTCAATAGCGTTCGTAGTGATTACACTACCAACGAAGACCTTTGGGTAACACTTAGTTGATTTTCACAGGTACATGCAGGAGCTCGAAAAATCGCTGAACGCTTCATTGGGTGGCTTGCTCCTCTGTCTCCTGCCATCGATGTGCTTTGTCTTGTTTTCTGCTGTAACGGTAAATGTCTTTCTAAGCACGGGACAAAGAAAAGTGTTTCCACATAATATTTCTGGTATTTAACATTTAAATAAAGAAAATGCCGACTTACAACTATCTGTATATTTTCTTTTACGGTGGGTATATTATTTCGATGTGAGTACCGCACGTAGTTGGTTGAGGCACCATGCTACAAGCCGGAAGGTCGCGGGTTCAAGTCCCGATGAGGTCACTGGAATTTTTTTCAATTTGAACTAATCCTTCCAGCCGCACTATGGCCCTGGGGTCGACTCAGCCTCTAACAGAAATGAGTACCAGAAATTAATTAAATAATTTTCATGGGGAGTAAAGCGCAGCCGGCGCGTAAGGCTGACAACTTTACCGCCATATTTGAGCCGATTGTCTAGATAATGTGGGACCCTCAACGTCTCACAGCCCTATGGACCTTCACGGCCTATTACAGGGATAGTTTTTTTTTTTTTTTTTTTTTTTTTTGCACCGCACGTAGCACGGAATATATCCGATTTGTAACAGAGCTGTTGGCATGGGCGCTCAACGGTAGTTCCCGGTTTATTTCCTGTTGGCTGTTATAGCAACATTATATTTAGGAGCAAACTTCGTCTCTTACCATCCCACTAATTCCTGTTCATGTATTGGGAAAACTGGGAGGTTCACGATTTTCACATTTTACCAAAAAGCGAGAACAGACCATCATGCTGAAAGACTGTTAGCGTATCCGTCAAGCTGGCAAGCTACACTTTATCGCAAGGATGTTTCTCTATCGAGTAACATGGCTCAAGGCCGCGCCATAGCTCAAGCGGTTACTCTCTGGCTTCCCACGGCGGCGGCCCGGGTTCGATCCCGGGTCTGGTCATGTGGGATTTGTGGTGGACAAAGCGACGCTGGCGCGAGTTTTCTCCGAGTACCTCGGTTTCCCCTGCCAATCTTCATTCCACCAAATTCTCCATCATAATAACTAAGGGCAGGCTACAATAGGCC
>NW_019718624.1:2060-64923 GCF_002891405.2 Cryptotermes secundus | reverse complement strand
CCCCCCCACTAAGCGAATTAAAAAAAAAAACATGGCTCAAGCGGCAACACTCCTGGCTTGTGTTTAAGAGGTACCCGGTTCGAATCCTGGTCAGCATATTTAATATTTAAAGCTTTTCTTTTTCCTTAGTTCTTCCAGCCAAATTCATGGATAGTTCCTTCAACTACGCTATACCCATTTCCTTCCAGATCCTTTCTCACCACCGTTCTGTAATTCATCGTTATGTGGCCTGATTCACTGGCAGCGTCATTAAATAGATTATAAATAAACCCATTTCTCCACCCGCATTTCTAAGCGCAAGCGAAGAGGTATGTGGGCGCGCATAGAGTCTACAGGAAATGAGATATTCTCCGCCAGAAGTAAACGTAGTTCATATGCATTAAAACATGCAACAGACTTAGACATAGTAAAACAAAACGCTTTATTAAAACGATAGATTATCACACGTAAGTATAGGGACGAGAAGAATTACAGCGGGACACCTTCATGGATAAATTGTAGTACACAGAACATTGCCTCTCGATACTGTATCCCACGATCCTGTTGCAGTTGCTGTTAGAATTAATTTTTAGTTTTGCTTGCCGTCCACCATGCAACAATATCGAGATTTAAAATTAAAACCTTATAAAATTCGTCACTGCAATACACGTTTCGGCCTATTCGGCCATCATCAGGTGCTAGAGTAGGCCAAGTAGGCCGAAACATGTAGAGCAGTAACGAATTGTAAAAGTATTTAATTTTAAATCTTGATATGGTGCATGGTGGACGCAAAAAGAAAATTAAAGAAAATTCTATTTGCCTCTTAACAGAAGCCATCCTCAGCTAATGAGGTTCGTTTGTTTAGAGCTGGGGAGACCACGCTGATGTGTCCCAGGCGCTAGTGATGTACGCCGCCATGATGGGCACGGTGTTCGTGTTTTGCTGGCTGGGCACCAAACTGTCCGAACAGGTAAGTGATAGTTAATGTATTCCAGTGGTAATACAAATATAAGATGGTAAGGAAAAATGTAAAGTCAATTTTATCGAGGACAGATTTCAACAAAATAATCACACTGTAGTTAGATATATATTATTACTTTGCGTATAATCTCCCTGTTTCTCAGTGCATATGATCCGTAAATATAGTACATGTATCCTGTCCATCAGAATTAAACATGTTCGGTTGCACCTTCAGTAACTCCTGCACCGCATAGTCTCTTTGTATGACTGATGCCCATTTTAGATGCAGTTTAAACTGTTTCGGCTATCTCATCTATGTTAATCGCTCTGTTTCTTAATCTCAATACACGTTCCGTTCCACTTTGAATAGCATCCGTGAACTTTCCTCTGGTTCATACAACTGTCGTCATGAAGAACTCCCACTCTAATATAAGATTCACTAATTTCTCCGCTCTCTAATAAAAAATTATCGGATCGAAAATCTTCATTAATCCTATTAATTAGAAAGCCATGATTAACTTACAGCATTATTACTACGACTCAAAAGGAATGGTAAGCAAATTGGCGCAAAATGAATACAGTATCTTATTTTGCTTATTTCATCAAGTTTTTCACTGCTTCCATGATTACCGTATTTACGCATGTATAGGCCGCACATTTTTTGCCAAAAATTCAAGAGGAAAACTGGGGTGCGGCTTATATTCGAAATATTCGAAATCACACTTCATTTAAAAAAAATTATATTCATAATTAGTAATACAGGGTGTAATACTCCTGAAATAATATTCCAAGAAAATTATTTTTTCTATAATTTCTGTCTGAAAATTGTGCTGCGGCCTATACACGCACGCGGCCTATACATGCGTAAATACGGTATTTTTGAGGGAAATTAAAATTATTTTAATTTTTTTTTTTTTCGTTGTGCATCCAACTTTATTTTGTGCGTTTTGTTTCAGGCTGAGAGCGTGCGAGAAGCCGCCTGGGGCTGTGACTGGGTGGGAACTCCTGTCTCATTTCAGCGCTGTCTCGTGTTCATCATGGCTTCATCTAACAAGGAGTTCACATTCACAGCAGCGAAATTTGTTCCTGTTTCCAACAAGACAATGATGAATGTACGTATGCATCTTCTTACATGCTTAGGAAAGTGAACATAGCAATGATTTTGATAGCATTCACACTGTAGCAAAATTAATTTCTTTTGAAGGATTACCATTTCTTTAGGTACGCTATCTCTACTTGCTGAAGGTAAATTAAATCTGCCCAGGAATTAATTTTTGTTGCAGTTCATAATGACTGAATATTTATTTCGTTAGAGGGAGAGAGATGTTAATGGCTGCATGGCTCAATGGGCATGGGTACTGAAACATTTAGACCGATTTTCTCAGTAAGTGTATTGGTACATTTAATTTCTGCATTCGAAGACTGGATATGAAAAAAAAAACATACAAAATTCTTGTTGCTTAATTTAGATTCGATTCCTGTTTCAAAATTGTAACTCTTCACTAAAAAGTTTATATTTTCACCTTTTTGAGTAGGTACTAGTTTCTATAACCAGGAAAGAGCTGTATGTAGTAATAAGATTGGTCGACATCTTGGATACGGAAAGTCAGTGTGCTCTATGAACTTTCTGACTTCTGTATACTCATACCAGATGTTCGCACTGTACGGGTTAAAATGTGGCATTTCTTATTACAATATTCTGTTAATCATATGGTGTGTTATACATCAGGATTGCGATAATATTGTACTATATTTATTATATTTTAACAGCTGATACATCTGAATCCAGTTAGATGAACCTCTGATTTGTTCCCATAAATTAAATAAAAGAGTACTCACATAAATTACAGAAATGTGCCGGAACATTTCCCAGCCCAAATGCAGCAAAAGGAAATTATGTTCTAATATTTTATATGTTTTAGAAGGATTCACAACACCATCCAGTGTGACTCAAATGTATAAGCCTTTACATGCTTCGATCAGTTATGACTTACTTACTTACTCATGGAGCTGAGCCCTTCTCGAGGAGCCGCCAATTCTGCAGCTACTCATGAATTTCCCAGCATTTTATGGAACCCAAAGGTTCATTACCGTATTCACAGGAACCCTCCACTGTTCCCTATCCTGAGCCAGACCAATCCAATCCATACCATCCCATCATATCTCTCTGAGATCAATATTCATATTGTCCACCCACCTACGCCTTGGTCTTCCCAGTGGTGTCTTTCGTTCTGGCTTTCCCACCAATACCCTATACATATTCCTCCTCTCTCCATTCGTGCTACATGCCCTGCACACCTCATCGTCCTTGATTTGATCATTCTAATTGTACTTGAAGAAGAGTACAAGTTATGAAGCTCCTCATTATGCAGTTTTCTCCAACCTCCTGTCATTTCATCTCTCTTCGGTCCAAATATTCTCCTGAACACCTTTAGTCTATGTTCCTCCTTTAACGTTAGAGACCAAGTTTCACGCCGATACAGAACCACAGGCAAATTTATAGTTTTGTATATTCTAATTCTTATGTTTTTGGACAACAGACGAGAAGACAAAAGGTTCATATATATATACATTTGGGTCACACTGGACGATGTTGTCAAATCATTCTGTAATATTTAGCTGATGTGACGGATCAGAATGAATACAATTAAAATTGTATATGTTATTAAATTACGTTTGTTAAATTTATGGGTTCAACGGCTCTTTTTGTTTGCAGATGATGAATCAGACAGCGTCTTTCTTTATGTTTCTTCTCCACATAAAAAGCAAGAATGAAGATCTGAAACAAGGATTCTAGCTACGATGGCACTTCGAAAACTTATGTGCACTTTGCCGTTCTTATTTATGTTGCAGTAATTCAATAACTGCTTTTCATGTCTTGTTTTACATAAATTAAGAAAATGTGAATTGTTACTGAAATGTAGTTTCAGAAGATCTTTGTGTATGCAAACATCAATTTAATGCATCTAAAACATAATCACATAAATTAAGTATTTAACACAGGAAAGGCAAAGAAAAAATGTTAAAGCTACCCATATAGCAGGCCGTGGAGGCCCATAGGTCGAGGCTCCCACATTTGTTTAGAAAATCAGATCACAGATGGCGGTAAGGTTTTCAGCCTTACGTGCCGGCTACCATTTACTCCCCAGGAAGATTCCTGGTCCTCATTTCTGGTAGAGGCTGAGTCAATCGCAGGGCCATGGGGCAGACGGAAGGATCAGGTCAACTGAAAAATCCAATTATCCAATCGAGAATCGAACCCGCGACAATCCGTCTTGTAGGAAATACCTTAATTTTGCAAATCGCACTGTACATTAAACAGTGTGTCAATTCTACAGCTGAAGTTGGCGTTTGAGAACATCTCTGTTATAATATAATGTGACAGTCCGGATAAATATGTTACATTTGTGAGTTTCTTACTAAACATTGTAGTTAAGTGCCAAGGTGCTGTGAAGGCTTCAAGGAATTACATTTTCCACGGAGCTAGCACAGTCCTGTTGTGTTCGCGATCCAGTCTCGCAGAACAGAAACACGTGTGTACACACCAGGAAATCGTCCAAGCCCGCAGCCAATCCCCCAGGACACTACGCCAATCAGAACACGACGGCTCACTAAAGGCCCTCCGGAGTCGCCCTGCAGCACGGATAGAATGAAGCACTAGCCTTTCAAAGTAGAGCGATAACCACATGCACAACCTGCTTTAACATTAAAAATAAAGTGAATATCGCCAGTAAAGTGTTACTGTATTAAGAGTATATAGTGATTATTTCCTTGTACAACAGCAACCAACATATCTTTGCAATGGAGATGCAGTGTGGCTTCTAAGAGTTGGGAACTGAATTTTTAAATATTATTTATATGAACTCCATGTTTCAAAGTTAAATAATTTCTTGTTTTTTTACTTTACAACACTCACAGTATCTAGATTATATGACTATGAATAGTAGCATGATTGATGATTTTGAAAAAAAAAATGAAGGAAGAGGTCGTGGCCTGTTGTAGGTATAAACCTCGCATTCGCATGGAACGACCGTGAAAAACCACGAAGGAACCTCCATCAAGACAGCCGGTGTCCCGGCTGAGATTCGATACGGATTTAGAGCGTTGCCGCTATGCCAACCTGCTCCATTTTGAATCATTAACGCAGTCTCCATAACAGATTGCAATAATTAGTCAAACTGCAGTAATTAATTAATCCTCAATATGAATTTTCTATAGCCTACTTCTATTTCATTAATTTTGCCTCACTTTATGGAGCAACCTGCTTCCTGAAGCGCCACCAGTCACTTAGAGAGGCAAAAACTTCCCCGTCTTTTACTTTTTCAACCAGAAGGTTCACAAGAGTTCTATAGTCTGAGGCCCTTTGTGAAATTTCATAACACGCTAGCTGGAGGACCACATATTTTAGGCTATCCGCGGCTGCTAATATTGTTTCCAGATATGGAGAGTTGCTACAAATATGTTGAATGAGGAGTAACGAACAGACAAAAAGTTGTGACCCTCCATAATTGATCCTGAAATGTTGTAACCGCTTGCCATCCATTCTTTCCATTTCAAAAAAGAATGCGTAAGAAGCCGACAATAAATCATCTACTAAAACAGACTGCAGCAACTTTAAATACATACACTGGTAATAATTAAATTGTAATAATTATTTATATCGCAGTCGGTACAGCTGACTACGGGCTGGACGACCGAAGGGTCGGAGTTCGAGTCCCAGTAGGTTTAAGGATTTTCTCTCCTTCACGTCGTCAAGACCGGCTCTGGGGTCCACTCAACCTCCTGTCCAATAGGTAACGGTGCTCTTTACCTTTCACAAATTTTTAAGAAACAGAAATCTCTTCGAAAATTAAAATTCTACTGGGTCCAAGGGCTTCTGTCTTCAGCAGGTTTCATGATGTTTGTAATGCCATGGCGTTTTTCTTAGAGCGAAAAATTAAAAACGGAAGTTTCGTGACCAACTCATAAGGATAGAACTAACAGTCCTAGCTGAGAGAGGTTAATTACAAATATACGAAATAATTAAGAGAAGAATTTAATGTAGGGAGCATAAGAATCTTGTAAGTAAAGTTCCATGGGTTATTATCATGACTAGTAACTGAATGGTCAGCTCTTTGCTATCGGAGAAAGAGCTCGTGTTTATTGGAGCTGTGTTGGCTCTAGTGGATAAGTGGAAACATTCAAAGACCGTATCACAAATTTATTCTATCTCGACACTCCTCTGTTCACTAAGACATAATGGAACACAATTTAGAACACTTTACTCGCATTTGTAAGAGTATTTTAAACCACATAACAGCATTAACAATGTGAGATTTGAGGTTATCACAGCGACGACTATGATCTCCCATTATGCCCACACTTCAGCGCTCTGCGTGTTCTCTATTTCTGTTACGCCAAACATGAAGGCTCAAGCTTGCGGTGCAGCGGGCTCTTGTGAACATGGTAATGAGTGTCCTGGTTTAATAAATATTATTTTATTTGTGGTTAATTGATTCCGCTGTCAGTAGCTCGCATTATACACAGTCGATTGGCAGGACGGTTAGTGAATAATGAATTGGAAAGCATGTGGAAGGAAGAGATCGTGACTTGAGAAACTTATAAGAAAACTGCAGGCAGTATAGTCGGTCTCTGGGTCGATATTTGAACCTAAGACCTCCAGAATACGACGCAGGAATGTTCTCCATTCGACCACAACGTTTTGTGAGTTAGATGTAAAGCATGGAATGTCTTGAGAAACTGAGCGATTGTTACTTCTTTAAGAAGGACTCTTCTTCAATGGCTTAGCTTATAGTCCTGAATACAACTCACTTGGCAGGCGTCCCTGCCCCCCTTCGGATAGCGTCCTGCACACAGCATCCGCGCAGTCAGCTCCGGGTAGATTTCATGGCACAACCCTCTACTCAGGATGGTGACATTTGTCCTTCTCAACAAGTTACCCTGGAATTGTCATACAATTTTAATTGAACGTGACAAAAATGCACGACAGTTACTCACACATGTTTAATAATACTGGATAAGGGTCACAGATGCAATGGAGTGTTGAAATATTCATTATAACTAATATGCTTTCATATTTATAGTAACATATGCAATTAAAACGTTTCTATAACATAACCAAAACGCATATATCCCTTCTTCTAGTTAGTTTTCTTCGGCTATCAAATGCGATGAGACTGAACTCAGGTAACGCTTGCTACCATAAATCCCAGAACATTGTCTTCTCGTCTTCTGTCTAAAAATGTAAAAATTAGAACATACAGAACTGTAATTTTGACTGTGTTTCTGTATGGGTGTGAAACTTGGTCTCTGACATTAAGGGAGGAACATAGACTGAGGGTGTTTGAGAAGAGGGTGTTGACGAGAATATTTGGACCAAAGAGAGATGAAGTGACAGGAGGTTGGAGAAAACTGCATAATGAAGAGCTTCATAACTTGTACTCTTCTCCAAGTATAAGTAGAATGATCAAGTCGAGGAAGATGAGGTGGGCAGGGCACTTAGCATACATGGAGGACATGAGGAATGCGTATATAATATTGGTGGGAAAGCCAGAAGGAAAGAAACAACTAGGTAGACCAAGACGTAGGTGGGTGCACAATATAAAATGGATCTTAGAGAGATAGGATGGGTTGATATAGACTGGATTGATCTGGCTCAGTATAGGGACCAGTCGAGGGATCTTGTGAACACGGTAATGAACGTTCGGGTTCCATAAAATATTCGGAAATTCTTGAATAGCCGCGCAACTGGCGGTTTTCAAGTAGGGCTCAGCTCCAAGGAGTCAATTAGTTATCAAAAGAGACGGCCCTAACAACTTGTACCTCTCGTGGAAGAATTTCTTATCGGAAAACTCACCTCCTGTTTCCTGATATTCCAGTTGGTTAGCAGTTTATTCTGCGCCATGACAGCCGCTGAAGCCCGCACTACTTGACTGTGACCCCAGCCGGAAACTCTGGCCTTGGTCCCGGTAGCTGCACTGTATTTCCGAGGCGGAAGCTTTATGGATCTGATGTTCGGGCTAAATCTAAACGGGGGCTTCACCTGCAAATAAATTACACTTTTACGAAACAAAGTAATGAAACAAATAGTTGAACAAAGCAATCCATCGCCAACCGCTTATTTCAAGTATCCACGGTTTGTCATTTGTATTCGCAGTTTTCAACTTGTGTGAACATTGACAAATTCGGTGGTACCCAGCTCAAATAATCAAAATTTTCTGGTAGCGGTGCTGTAATCATATGCGAAATGAGTTTCTAGCTCCCAGACTACCATTACGGTCGGTCGGTCGTTTTGTAATATTTCTTGTGTTTCTCTCATAATATATTCATAATGGACAAGCTATTGCGTGTTCTTCTTGTTTAGCGAAGGATATATTGATGGATGGATAGATAGATAGACGAATGGAAGGACGGACGGACACACAGACAGACAGACAGATAGATAGATATAAAAACGTGAAGAAATAAAGAGAACGAGAAAATAAAAGAAACGGAGAAAAAGAGAGGACTATAAAATGGAATAAGACAGACAGAAATAAACAAACAAAAAAGGACATCCGTTACAACCACAATTCTACGTGTAACGGCTCCAAGATATCCCCACCATGAGGAGTGCAATATCGCAACCGTATGGTAGACAGGCTTACGTAGACAGAAAACACAAAGTAATGAAAGGCGGTGCAAGTTCAGGCACTCATCCCCCACCTTGAGAAGCGCGATGTCGTAGTCGTATACGTCTGGATCGTACAGCTGATGTGGTATGACCTGTGCCACCCCATGTACAGTTCCACCCTCGTCATGTCTGTTCGAACCAGCCCTCAGGGTCAAGTCCGCAGACTCCAGGAGTACCTTCGTGTCCAGTTCGCTGCCGTGAGAGGAAATTGTATTTCAATTTAGGGCAGACACGTGACATTACAACCATGAATTCTGGTCAACAGTATTTTCATCAGAACCCACATTAAGAACTGAATAATTCTAACCCCTGCCATATCGCAATAATTTTGCAGATAACAGTGGTTCCTCAAATAACTAATACCACTCAGAATTTAATATACAGACCAAAATGTAGGACGCTCGGGACGGCATGTCAAAATATGTCATGTGAGAGGTCTTCTGCTAGGTTCTCCTTGGAGGACATTCACCAGAGAAGAAGTGTATGGTTTCGGATCACACTGATTTGAAAAAACTCTAAAACCACTTTAAGGTGCGGATTTCCCCAGTTTTCAAAATCTGGGGTCCATTCAGGGTACTCTCAAATTGTTACTGGAATGTCTTCCACGGGGAGTAGAATGGCCAGGGCTTGAAGCCGGCCAGGATTTAGTACCTAGGTCAAGAATGCGCAGAATATAAATTCACATACGTCCTTATGGCTTTGCATTTGATTAAGGGCGGGCATACATGTTCATGGTGTAGTGTTTCATTAATCCGAGGAATAACTTTAGGTTTAGAAGCAGCCAAATTAGTAGGACTCACAGGAGGCTGCCACTGACCCGGTCTCCTGTGCAGAGCCAGACACGGAAGATTCATGGCAGCCACTACAGTTTGCAGAGGTCGCAACAGGTAGCTCGGTCACGATATAATAATCAAACAGGCGTCGAGGCATACTTCGAATTGTTAAGTAGTGAAAAGCTAGTAACGGAATTCGGTATGAAAAACACGACGTTCAGAAACACCAGAAGTAGTAATGCGGCAGGGCAGGCGGTCCTCACTCCTGAAACATTAGTCTGTACCCTCCTACACATGGGACTAATTCAGTGGTTTAGCCAGCAAGTGCCATATCTCTGACTATATGGATATAGAAAATTAGTTCTAAATGTAATATTGATGTTTAGAATAACACAATGGCTACTTGTGGAGCTGATCTACTTGCCTGACAACGCAATGCGCTGCTGTGACCGCCCACTGTTGGCTGACGATCGACGCTCCGCACAGGTGTACACCTCCGACTTGCAATGACAGCTACGAAGATAAAAAAGAGTGAATAATTTTATTAGTTCGATTGAAATTGTCGTCTAAATAACCAACTTCATTGCTCCATTGCTTCTTTAAGATGTCGATATCTCCTCAGCCGAACAAGGAATGTCTTATTATTGCGTCAAGGGAAATTGTTCAAGTAGATTATAAAAGCGTTCTGACGTGGTGAATAACAATCGGAATTAAAAGGTTTTTTGACTCTGTCCCTTGTCCGGTGTTCTCTAGTTTCTTAGAATACCGGACAATGAAGAATTCCAAAGATCGAGGGAACTTGTTCAGCTTTATCATACATGCTCTCTGGTAGACCCTATTCTTGTCCATACGATTTGTCCAGTCCTCGGACTTCTCTGTTGGGGTGTCATCCCCGCGCATAAGCTGATAGGAACTTTTCTGCTGATTCTTTGTATCCGACTTCCATGCCCCCTTAACCGCAATCCGAGAAGCGTCATTTTGTCGTTCGAGAAACCCATATGGCAGTGTCGTGGCAGTCAAATAAGGATAAAATAGGCGGGACATTAACACAAACGCAGGGAAATAAGAACAGCATTATTGGCAGACCTCGTGGTAACAAATCCCCTGACAGTTCAGTGCACAGGTGGGAGGAAAATACTAGAACAGACTTTAGAGGAAAAGGTTATGCATATGTCGAGTAGGAGGAACTGCTGAAGGCGATGAAGCTAGAGGTTACATAGCAACGAACTATTTATTTTGTACACAGAAATATTTCTCTCAACGAAGAATTTGTACCATGGAGTTAGTTACACAATCATGATTGAACTTTTCATCCGGCAGATTTAAAGAAAATATATAATACCGTTTGTTAACGCGGGCTAATCACCAAAATACCTTTGAAACAAACACAGACATACATATATGTTTTGCTTTTATAAAACAAAATTAAAAATGGAAGTAATATATTTCAAATTTATGCCCAAAATCTTAAGAGAAGATATGTTTACAAATGCATCAAAACGAACTAGAGGTGCAAGGTTCAAAACTCGGTCTGAGCATGAGCATTCATTTTTACTAAACGCGCCAGCAGGGAAACATAACACCCCAATCGGAACTGTCATAGCCATACAAATCTTGCAACTTATATCAAATACATGATCGTTCTCTCATTACATAAATATATTACTGTTTTCGCTTAATGGAGGGTGGAGTCCAACTGGGTCCACTCAGCACGGCGGCCACTGATTGGCCTATTGTAGACTGCCCCTGGTGATTATGATGGAGAATTTGGTGGACTGAAGATTGGCAGGGGAAACCGAATTACTCGGAAAAACTTGCCCCAGCGCCACTTTGTCCACCACAAATCCCACTTGACCAGACCCGGGATCGAACGCGGGCCGCCGCGGTGGGAAGCCAGCGACTAACCGCTTGAGAACGTATGAGTGTACTGTTGTGTTCAAGCGATTCAGTGGATAATTCTGTCTGAGTGTTCTGTACAAAGAACAAGAAATTCGTAACAAACGACTGCTTTAGCGAGCGTTGTGTTACGTGACGTCAGACAGGGAGTACTGAATCCAACATCTTTCCTCCAGATCGCGGAAGGCATTATTTAAATTTCTGACAAGAATAAGCCCCATATTTTAACAGAATGCTACTAACAAATAAGGATCTTCATATTTGTTTGTAGGCCTACCTGATACGGGATCTCGCTGATGTCTGCCAAAATTCCACCAACGATTCGAACAAAATTCTTATACGGAGCACCTGTAGAATATTTGATGGGTTCATTAACTTGTTCCTGTATATATATCAGTTGTTTCCAAATCATGTTCCAAGGATTCCTGGCCTTCCTAACAAGCTTCTCCGGGCGCATGCCTTGAATGACAAACTTCAGGATAATTGTATGCGGATACTTTCTAAATTGTGAATTACGAAGCAGTTTCTTTTTCAAAATAATACTGTGCTGTCGAATTCAAAGCCAAAAATGTTAGGCATACTTCAGACTTGTCGTAGTTATTTCACATTTTATTATAAAAGCTGAATGGTATGTTCCGCTTCAGAA
Organism: Cryptotermes secundus; assembly: GCF_002891405.2. NCBI lineage: Eukaryota > Metazoa > Arthropoda > Insecta > Blattodea > Kalotermitidae > Cryptotermes > Cryptotermes secundus. Next base: position 52,997 of record NW_019718624.1, on the reverse strand, counting down.
GGGAAAAATACAGTTCTCATTGCTGGAGAACAAGTACCACCGAAGGCACATAAGTTCGAGTTTCAGGCTAATAACATGGAAGCCAAGAATAGGATGCATTTATTGCTTCTAGATTGTGATATAGGATCTATAGATCAATGTATTCACAGCCTCACCCTCAACCGGGTCTACAGCAATTTTCGAATATTCTCTCACTTCTGGGGATCATTTATAATCAGTAACATAACTCCCCAGCTCAGAAAAAATTTTGAATAATGAATAGATCAGTTGGGACAGAAATGGAGCAATAATATTAAAATAGATATTGAAAATTTTGAGGTTGAAAATATGGATTGCATTCATTCGGTTCAGAACGGGGACAAATGTCGGTTTCGGTGAATATATTGGTAATAATGAATCTTGGGAACACGATAAAGAAATTATCGAGGAGTTAATAACTTCTCAAGGAGAACTCTGCTCACGAAACATGTTTGTGAGTTAGCTGTTGTGGATAATATAATTTATGATTATACAGTGAAACAAACATTCAATTATATCCAATGAATAATTTCTCAGGTAGCATCAAGCCTTCTAAAATTTGATGAAAATGTGTTGTATCCAAACCTATGAAATTTTCCATACAGGGATAGATACTATGGCACGAGGTTAGCTCGGTCCCGAACTCAAATCTGAATGTAAATTGCATTAACTCTGTGGATAATTCTGTTTTATATCTGACTATTTTTGAATACCAAAGTGCGTAAAACTTTCTCAGCTCTTACACTAACTATATCATATCTCTTTCTGGCTATGGCTCTACAGCCCTTTAGACCTTGGCCGCTTTTCAGTTTCTTAATCCTATACATAGTCGGTAGGACTACGTGGGCGGGGGATCAGCCCGCCGCAAGGCCTGTACCTACACAGAGGACAAACACACACAGACATCCATGTCTCGAGTGAGATTCGAACTTACGATCCCAGTGTTCTAGCGTGGCCACTGTGATCACTACATCACATATCTAATAATAATAATAATAATAATAATTAAAAAACTTTGCATTAGCGCGTACGTGTAGTTGAGACTTTTAATAAAATTAAGTAAACAAAAGTTTCTACAATTCATATTTCGGACAAAAGACGTGTGAGCGCTATTGGTGTGTTCAGAATTAGTGTTTGAATGTAAATGTGAGGTACAGTTGCGCAAAGGAGTTCCAAGTCACCTTTATTTGTACTCTCAACAAAGTGGGAATAACGTCTGGCACACGCACAGAGGGTTAATCGGGGAGATCCTTAAGTTACAGAAAACACTGCCTTCTTTGTGGGAGATCGTTCCCTCTGTTTTTATACCAGCTAAAGGTGCTCCAACTAGCAGTTAGTGCAAGTAGATGCTTGGCTGTTGGTGACAGGAACATTTCTCACAATGTTAGGAAGATGTGCATTAACAAAAGAACATATATTTCCCTCATTAAACTGAAAAATATATCTTATATATTAACTGTTAGTTCATGTTATGCTGTTTCCCATTCAAGGTACCCACAGCCCGTGGGAGATAACATCGATCTAGGCACAAACATACGAACCTCCTCTCGAAGGAAAATGGACGTCGGCATGCCAAATACTGTATATTTATCGTACTGCTATAATGTTCCTCTGTCTTTAACGAAACTTTACTAAATACATGAAAATACTCACAAGAAGACGAATAAATGCCGAAAAATATTATAAGCACCGTTATTTGGTTAATTTTCATCACTGTTAGTTATCGGCCTGGGGCCTCCTGCGTAGCATTCACTCACAAAGTGAACAGATAAGACTGTTTGCACTTAGCTTACTCCCTAAGACTACAGACTGCAGACTACTGCAATATGACTACCTTTTCCGTAATTATTTTTGCACCCAGTTCTTATGGTCTAATTCACATTCACTACTTTTATTTTAAAAACCAAGCACTAATTCCATTGAACTGCCGATCACGTTGACCGCGCGGTCTCAGGCATGAACAGTCTTCGCCCGCTCGAACACTGGGATCGTGGGTTCGAATCCCACTCAAGGCATGGATGTCTGTGTGCGTTTATTCTGTGTATAGGTAGCGGCCTTGCGACGGACTAATCCCCCGTCCATGGAGTTCTACCGACTGTGCATGGATTAAGAAACTGAAAAAAGCGGCCAAGGTCCAGAAGGGCTGTAGAGCCATAGATAGAATTCCATTGCATTAAGTTTTTCTTCAGAAGCAAATAATGACATCTAGTCAAGAAATTTCTCGCCTTTTATGGAACCCGAAGGTTCTTCACCATCACCGAACCAATCCAATTTCTTTAATACGCATTTTAATATTGCTCCCAAATCTACCCTTATGTTCTCCAAGTAGTTTATTTCCTCTAGATTTTCCAATGAAATGCTATATTCATTTGTAATCTACCTTAAGCGCTGCATATCTCGTCTATATCCTCTCTGAAACTATATTATTAGAAACTCTATCACTTCAATAATACTATCTGTTGCATGCACAGTTGCGAAACTTAACCCCTGCCTCTAAGAGATGAAAATAAGCCATAGCACACTAACTCACGCAACTACCCATTTCTTTTTTTAATTTGTTAACACGTTAAAGCAATATTACTCAAACATCAATATAAATTGTATACAACATTAATCGTCAAATACAACAAAATATACAAATTTGTTAACCGGACATGCTTCGACCCTCTACATCATCTTCAGGCATCTTATTTTTTAACGTTTGCATCCCATTTCCATCCCATTGCGAAGGTTTGTTGTTACATTTTTCATTAATTTAAAAATCCATTAAAATATGAGTAAATGATGCATTATGGAATAATGATAATTTTAGTAATAATGTACATTAAATGGCTCATCATCTATCAAGGCCCGGTAATTCTATTGTAATACAATTAGTGCAAAATTCTTGTGTATAAACTAATAGCTTATGAAATCATAGCAGCTTCGATCACCACGTTACATGTAGGCCTTCTGCTATAATATTAAGGATAAATCAATTTTTAACCTGTTAAGTGTATATTTTGTTCTCCTACAGTCTTGTTTACTGTTATATCTTCGGCATTGGTAGCAGCTATCTGCAACCTGATAATCATATAAGTACTTTAAAACAGTTTATTTACATTTTAATTAAAAGAAAGTAAACTTCAAATAAACAGTGGCTTTACACAGTGGCAGTGTAACAGCTACGTAAGAATACACACCTGATGATGGCCATTTAGCGCCGAAACATGTAGTGTGGAGTGAGGGGGAAAGAAGAAAGAACTACAATAAAATTGTTACACTTAAGACGGTATTTATCTTATATATATTGTGCGAGTGTAACAGGATGCTCAAATATAATATTGTAAACAGTGGCTTACATGTAACATGGGCTACTACTCGTATGTTGCATGCAGGCTATATACTGTCACGCACCAATCAAGATTGTTATCATTTCAGAAGATATTATTTTTNTCACACTTCATTTAAAAAAAAAATATATTCAAAATTAGTAATACAGTGTTTTCTGCTCCTGAAATAATATTCCAAGAAAATTATTTTTTCTATAATTTCTGTCTGAAAATTGTGCTGCGGCCTATACATGCGTAAATAGGGTATTTTAAAAATAAGAATTTTATGTTAGTTCACATTCGCAAAGCTGTCATGCCTCTGTTCCTTGAAACTTGTGAACTCAATGACTGTGCATGAATGTGTACATCCAAGTCGAATATACCAACTCGTAAAAACTTCTGAATTAAATTATTGATTGTCATGACAACCAGGGTCCCAGTGCTTGCTGCTCTTTCATTACTTGTCATTACGAGTATAAATATGGACACAGTCACCTTGTCACGTGTGAACAACACTAAATATTGAACATTGGATCCCAAAGCACCAATCATCACCCCACTCACTACTTTTATATCTTTCATCCATGTCATTAACATGTTTCCTGTTTTCTACATAACCTGGGCTGCACTACCCTAACTTTGTGATGGGATTTGTTGTGAACAGTTCTAAGTTCAGACCAGAAATAACAGACTCCATACAGCAGAATCCTTTTTGGAAAGCAAACAGTCACTCAGCTAATCAGCATCTTCCATATTCCCAACAGATCAGCAGCACTCCCTATCCTGAGCCAGATGAATGCAGTCCACACTCCCCAACTCTGCATCTTTAAGACCCACTGTAATATTACACACCCTGCACCTTCAAAGTGATCTCACCCTTTCAGGTTTTGGTACCAAATTTCATGGGGCTTATTATCTCTCTCATACATAGCCTACCAATCTCATCCTCCATTTGGAAAACCCTTAATAATATTTGGTAAAAAGTACAACTCATGAACCTCTCACTATGCAATATTCTCTAGTGTTCTGTCACTTCCTCTCTCTTAGCTCCAAATATCCCTATACCCATGTTCCCAGATGTCCTCAATCTATATTCTTCTCTTAGCATGATAGAGTGAGTTCTCTTTGTGGGTTACTGTCTCATGCTGTAACCGGACTATATAGCATCTGGTTATACGATAACTGGTGAATTGGCAAGGGTTAGTTAGGATCACGACCTAATTGAGGTACTGGAGGGACTAAGCAGAACCATGAAGACCTGTCAGGGCAACTCAAGTGCCTGCCAATATCCAAAATCAGCACCCCTCACATAATAGTCTAGAACATTACCACAATATCAACCTATTTAATGACAGACCAAGTTCCATCATCATATGTGACAAGGGGTAAAATTACACTTTATATACCTTCTCCTTTGTTTTAAGACAAAGATAGGAAGACAGAAAACATCACAAAAAATAAATTCAATACAACGCCAAGCATATTATTAGCAAACAGTTTATATTTTAAAAATTAATTTATATACAATATAAATGATTATACAGAGCGCAGGAATGGAATGTAATAATTTTGAAAGCACTGCTTATAGCTAACTAAATGAAGTGAAAGAGGAGCTTTTTGCTGTTTGCTGACCTATGCAGCTGCTTCTGACAGTACACTCATAGTTATGAATGAGCATGGAGAATTGGATGATGGGGTAATAAGTCTGTAGCTCAGTTCCAATGAAGACTTATGCATCTGTTTCATGGTGAAGGCCATGGCAGAATTCCTTTCCATAACATTATCTCAAAATAGGTGAAAAATATTCAGAATACTGGCAGGGTTTGAGATCATTTTGTCAGTAGTTCACAATCAATCAGTCTGCATGCCAGAAAATGTTGGCATATTCTATACGATGACCTCAAATTTCATCCATACATATTTCAGCAACTCCAAGACACAAACAAAATAACTTTGGTGGCTTTCTGCATGCAATACACCAACATGTTGAATGCAGATCCCATGCAGATTTATAAAAATCTCCATGGAAAATGTTACAGTTTTCGGTGGCATGTGTTTGCCTCTGGAATTATTTGACTGCACAGTGATCATAACCTCAGAGCAAACCGAATATTGCCCTGAATGCTGGAACTGGATGGCGAGATCTGGTTCCAACTATACAGTTCCACCACCCACATAGCTCAAGAGCTGAACTGTTTGACAGTCATGTTTGCTGGGCACCTCATTTAACATTATGGTGGCAACGCCTGGTCATCTAGGTCTCCTGACCTGACAGCATCTGACTCCTTCCTATGGGGACACATAAAATCGAAAGTTTACATCAACAAATCTCGTGTCATCACACAGTTGAAAGAACATATCACTGACAAAATTAAAAACTGATATCGCTTCACTTCAAAGGTTCACACAGAATATCTGATAAAGACTTCAAGAATCTCTCACATGCAATGGATAACATTAAAAAATTTTATTTTTAACAATGAATGTGATCTAATAAATTGCACTACATCATTGCTTTTTCAGTGAATTTATCTTTCTTATATTCAACTGAACCCCTCCTCTAGAGCACTCTAGAAACAGTGACATCCCACAGCGACACCCTATAACATATACAAATATTAAGTTTAGAAGTTGCATACAAAAATTTTGACATGAGTAAATATAACCTATAAAAATGAACACACATATAAAATACATTGAAGTACACGTAAATGCACTAAACTTTATTATTACACCATAAGATTTAACAAAGGCAATCAATCTGGTAGAAATATTGATTTTTCCAACTTTCAATAATTTACAAGTAAAGCCTGTGTTCATACCAACAGTATTATCAGGAATCCCTTTACTAAATGGCTTGATAATTAAGCCTACTCTCTGCTATGGATCTCACTGCTACAGTAAGTTTGCTGTTATATCATAGTGACTCAGACAACAGTTTCCTTGCTCTCGCTTAAATGTCGTGCAAGTTTCAAACTGAACATAAAGGACAAAATTTGGATTCCATATGGAGATACCAGTGCCTCCTTAGTATACATACACTCTGCCATCTGATGGCTGCATTTCATGTGTTCTTCACAACTGAATTAGAGATCTATGGAACCCCAAACCTACTCAGTAGCAAAAACCATGCTAGAACAGTTTCCCAGATTTAATTACAGAACTACATGGCGAATAAACCCATCTATGTATACATATACTTCACGTCCAGAGCTACTTATGCAGCAAATGAACAAAACTACAAGGCAAACCAATAACACTTGCCAGTATCCTGCTGAAAGCTGTCTGATGGACATAAGCATGTACAAAAAGAGAGCCCCAAATTGAATAAAATAAGCTACAAAATATATCCACAACTAATTAAATGAGCCACACTATGAATAATGAACACTGCTTACAGAACAAAAGACTTCATGAGGCAAAAATCTGAGATACAAATCTGACAAATCTGGAACATCTATGGGCAATCATGTATATGTGGCAATGTCTGCAGACAAAATAAATCAAAAGCTGGAGTGTGAATTCTGGATAGAGGTTCAGACAATGTGGTCCATAATACAAAAACAATATACCTGGAAATTGGCAAATACCATTTTGACCCCCACTCTCTCTAATTCACCATATATAATCACTCTCAGGTCAACTGACACAATCTTTAACAGTATAATTAAAAAAATAAAAAATCTGCCATCATGAGAACAGGCTATCCAGAAGCAACAAAGCCAACTGAAATTCATTCTGAACAGTAAAAAAAAGTGGTATAGCCCATGGAATTTCGTAATGCTATCCAAAACTATATTTCTACCTTCTACACAATGCAATGAAGAGAACAAAATCTATGTTAACAGAGAAAAGAAAATTTGGCCTTGTGCTTAATTAAGTGCAACACCATGAACATGGATGGGGGAGTGAAGATACAGTTAAAATATTCTCAACGTCAGCAACAGATCAAGATAAGTGGGTCCCTTCACATTTCAATTGCCTTACTCCTGGTACATACTGACCTGGAGATTATGTGGGCCCCACATCCAGTCTGCACACCACGGTAAAGGGAAAAATCCTTACTGATCTATCCTGGCTCACGAGTTTGAAGCATTCTAAGAATTATTTTGTATCACCTACAATATATATTGAATAAAAGACTTTTCCTTTGTTATACTTTTCTGTATACAATTCTTATTCTATTTACTTGTTCTACGTACATTTTAAAGCTTAAATGATGTGTTTCCAGAGATTGCAATTAAGGTGAAATTATGCCAGTTATAGGCTCTGTTTCTTTTTCTGAGTCTTCACTTCTTCATGTTACGCAGCACAAACACTTGAAAGTGTACAATGCAGCTCACACTACTACTCAAGAATTCACCATTAACTGACAGCACTTAGAGGAACCAGGTATTACTGACTTCACAGTGTATATTCCAAAGTCCAGAGCAGTTTTTATGTATTTACAGTGCTTCACTGATTTCCACATTATGTAAAATCATTTAAATCTTTTTAAATTACAAATGCATACATATCACAATAATGTCACTGATCTCCGTAAATTATCACATTATTAGATTGCATTGTTGCGTGTGTGCGCACGCACATATATACACACTTACAAATATACAATTTGCTACACATGTACACAGACACAGACAGACACACACAATTTCGCATAGTGGGGGGTGGAGTCCAGTTGGGTCCACTTGGCATGGCGGCCACTGAATGGCCTATTGTACCTGCCCCGGGTGATCATGATGGAGAATTTGGTGGAATGAAGATTGGCTGGGGAAACCCAAGTTCTCCCCAGCGCCACTTTGTCCACGACCAGACCTGGGCTGCTGCAGTGAGAAGCCAGCGACTAACCGCTTGAGCTATGGCACGACCTTCACACACACACACACACACACACAAACACATATACCCACATATATAGGCAATAACCTGTTTGCGGCAAGTCTGTTTCACAGCACACTGTAGCAAGCATAATTTGACTTCTATATCTCACTCTTAAACAGTAGGGGAAAGGGACATAAAAATCACATACAAATCATGACTTGTACTTTCAACATTTTTTTACAACTGGGTACTTCGCTGAAATGTATCATAGTAGTAAATCCCTACTGGTCCAGTGAAGAAAAGACTCTAAACTTGTCTCCTATTACCTCGAATACAGAAAAGCGAGGAGCAATAATACATTCTAAAATATAGACAAGAAACTAATGTAAGTATGCTTAAAGTCCAAAGTCTTAGGTAAGAACCACACAATTCTCCTTGTGTACTCAGCATGAGGAACCTTAGCAGTTGAGAAAATATTCAACAAAAGAATAATTTACCAAAACAAAATGTGTCAATATATTACAATCAATGTCAAAACCATTTACATACAAATTAATTAAATTGGGAAACAGTAAAATTTATTTCATGCTTAGTGATATGAATAACATGCCAAAAATATAAGATATATGGTAATGACTGTTACCCATCATGCAACAGTACTAGTAAACCTGGAAAACTGAGTACAGATTTTGCAGTAAAATTTTGCCTGCTGCAATGGAAATAAAAAAAAGACAATGTAATAAGATGTTTGCTATTATCACATTCTGCAATGATAAATATGAACTGCTGGAAACTAATGAGGACGTGTGGCAGAGGGATATTTCTAATTGTGTTGGCAGTCTATAAATTGTATCCAGGCCAATCTGCAAGAACAAGGCAACTGTATGCTGTCTTTAAATCAGCAACTTGGAAAACACATACTCTCTTCAGTTTGCAACAGCCTAGTATTCCACCTTACAAAATGCATCTTTCAGTCACATTACATATAATTACTGATCAAGCATCATACTGCTGCAGAAGCATATGTGTATGGTCCAAACGACTGAGTGCTGCATTTCTTTAACATTAACTCCATTACTCCCAAGTTAAAATATGGCCAATAGCCATGTAGAAGCAGGAGATCCTATTCCCAGACAATAATGAGTTCATTCAAAATTTAAAAGACAAATTAATGCCACAGTAACCAAAAATTTAAAATCCCTGTTCCTAAACTGTATATGCTAAAACATGATTCAGTGCTGACATGGAAAACATGGCAGTGTTGCAATTTCAGACTCAAGGAAGACATTCAGCCATGGGCTTATAGACAAAAGGCAAAGATAATGTACGGTTGTCACCTTAGAGCAGCCACACTCAAACTTACTTCATAAACTCTGGTACACTTAATCAAAGCACCTTTATATTCAACAAAAAAAAGTAGGGATATATTCAGTAACACATTCAAATAAATAAGAATGAATACATAACCCTTAATAATAAAGGTCAATACTGTTTATTTCCTGCAAATCCAGTAAGGCCATCAATTGCAAATACAAACTATTTGCATTGCCTCTGCTGTTTCAGTTTCTCTGTATACTCTCTCATGTATCTTAGGTGATCCAGCATAGTTGTGGTGAGTGCTGATTCAACAACAGAGTGTGGCAACCATCCTTTCAAGTCGACATTCAGAAGCCACTGGAAAATACATCGGTTTTCATCACCTGCAATGGGTCGCATCACCCAGCATGTAGGACCATTGTCTCCCCTGCCATGAACACACAATGTACATATAAGGATCCTCTGCTACAAATTTCAACTCTGAGCTGTTGCCAAAACGTCTGTACAGCAGAACTGTCATGTAGTCTAACAAACCACGCTGTTATAGAACCTAAATATTCATCACCCTCGCCACAGAAGTCAACAATAGGGCCCCAACCTCATAATCACTTTCCCTAATACCCATTTTTATATCACCTTCCCAGTTAATTCATGTTCCCTTAATGATCTTTTTCCACAATGTTTTCAAGCCCAAATTCTGTATGTATTTCTGTGTGCATGGATGTTATATGTTCTACCAGTCTCAACTTTGTTAACTGATGGAACACTGCAGCTTGACACTCCATGACTTGGACAGCAACATAAATGTACAGTACTGCTATTATGATTAACATTTTGGCTTACTTCCTTCCTTAAAGAAAAAAGCAAGCTTTGAATCACTATCCTGTTTGTGTGTGTAACCCATTTAAATTTTTTAACCATCTGACAGATTTTCACAAAATCTGGTATGGACTTTATGTCCTCAAAGACCACTTCAATGTGATACTCTATAATTTACTATAAGCTGTAGTAAGAATACTGTCTCCCCTTCCATCTTAGGTGCATCACTTTAACCTTTAATGTCCAAAGTGCCCCAATTGGGCCAGTGATGAATATGGTCATTGTGGTCAAAGTACCCCGATTTGGCCAGTTGGGCATTTAAACTCCACTGCTGGAAATGTTACAATTAACAATGCCAACCAACAAAAAATTAAAATATACATGGGAACAATTAGAAAGAAAAATTAAACTAAAAATGCTACAAAATAGAGGAAATGTCTTTAGGAGAAATAGTGGTTTTACTAAGAGGACATAAAAATCTATACAGGGTGTCCCAGGAGGAATGTGCCAAACTTCGGGAGGGTGTTCCTTATGTTAAAGTATGCCGATATAACCCAAAACACCTATGTCCAAAGTTGAACGGTTACGGAGATAATGGCCCAAGAAATGTCAAACTTTGACCGGGGTTACACACTTGTTGATTACAAAATACATATTAAAACTGGCAGGAATATGTGGATTCTGTAATGTTAATAATGTACGTAACATCAAACCAACTTGTGAGTGACGGAAAGCCATAAAATTGAAGTACAAAATACTCGCTCGCCATGTCATAATTGTCCTTAGGTTTCCAAGCAGTATACATAACACATGACTGGCGAGCGATGACGTAACGTGCTGACTGCGCGTTCTGGTATGAGCCAACTACATAAGCACGGCTAGGGAGTATCATCGCACTCAAGGACAAACATAGATAAGGGCTCTCAGCTGAGAGGTACAGCGAGGTACAGTGCTTGGACCTGCCAGAAGACCACACTTTTCTTGGGCCATTATCTCCGTAACCGTTCAACTTTGGACATAGGTGTTTTGGGTTATATCGGCATACTTTAACATAAGGAACACCCTCCCGAAGTTTGGCACATTCCTCCTGGGACACCCTGTATATGCTATTTGCAGCAATGGAACACCTGGCTGGAGGCCTAACTCTCAGTCCACTGCTTATACTAAAGGTGAAATATTCTCTAACATGCCTCGTTAAGCACATGGATATCAACAGTGTTTATAATGGAAAAACAATTAACTTCATTCCCAGAAAGGCTATACAATTGCTAAAGGCTATAATGCATTATACAAACAAAATGTGGTGGAGTGGCGAAGAAAACGGAAATGGAGTAGCAATAATCCTAGTCAAAAAAAAGAAGTGTGAACAGAATACTTGTACCCAACAGTATAACGATAAGAACTTCAGTTTTTATCAGAGAAACAGACAGATGTTCTTCAAATACATAGTACACTTCAAGCAGAATGTGATAAGGACATGAAAAACAAGTTCAAAGTAATAAGATCTAAAACTTTGTGATGATGGTAGATTAACACAACTATTGTGTTTCTAGACATCATCTATCCTCCTGTTTTTATTTAAGACACAACGTTTCGGAGACTGGATTCTGTCTACGTCTTCAGGTGGAATGTACACAGCTGCGCCAAATCAGTAGAGCTAGTCCCTATCTCTGGCCACCTGCACCAACACAAAATACGGTATACAAACAAAGTACAGCATAAACAATCTGCAAGAGCTGAGACAAACATCAAAAACATTAAAAAAAATTCACACATATGAACCCTAGCACCGGAGTACTATCAGAATAGACATCATCACTAGTGAGATAAATTCCATGTATGGTACCAACACAATTGTCTCACTTAATCTATCCAGGCCGGAGATGTAGCTTCTGCTGTGACAATGGGAGTCCAGATGAGAGAGATATCCAAGCTGGGTTGGCTGATCAGATCTACCAGAGGCATGTGGGTAGATTACTCGTATTTCCTGTATACGAGGGGGGACCCAAAAATAACAGGAAACGACCTGTTGCGCGCGCATGCTTTGTAGTTACGAGTTGTGCTGCTAGGTGGTGTTAGCTGGGGGTCTCCCGCGACTGTTAGTGAGCTGGCGTCAGTCTGAGTTAAGTGGTTTGTCTGTGGTGCTCTGTTGTGTGCGTTCCTGTTTCAACCCTTTGGTGATTAGTGAGATGGCCGACCAGAAGGAACAAAGAGTGTGCATGAAATTGATGAAGATCGTCGAAAGACCATTGACCAACTTTCTGAGGAAACGAACATCTCATGGAGCACGGTCCAGCGAATTTTAACCGAAGGTTTGCACATGAGACGGGTGTCTGCAAAATTTGTTCCTCACTTGCTCGGAGATGACCAAAGAGAAAACCGCGTGAATGTTTGCCGCGACTTGAAGAGTGAAGTGCAGTTTTCCCTAACAGAAAGCAAAATTTCACGCACACTCTTTGTTCCTTCTGGTCGGCCATCTCACTAATCGCCAAAGGGTTGAAACAGGAACGCACACAACAGAGCACCACAGACAAACCACTTAACTCAGACTGACGCCAGCTCACTAACAGTCGTGGGAGACCCCCAGCTAACACCACCTAGCAGCACAACTCATAACTACAAAGCATGCGTGCGCAACAGGTCGTTTCCGGTTATTTTTGGGTCACCTTTCGTATGGTGTATGATTCAATCTGTAAGACCTTCGCTTCTTTTCAACATATTCTGGGGCCTTCTTTATATGCATGTTGAGTTCATTTTAATTTTTTTTAACAGACTTTGTGTCAGGTTACATCTGTGCTACTTAATGCATACTTCTAAAGGTCTGCTTCTTTCACCAATGTAACATCTGCCACAATCACATGAAACACTGTAGGTACACTGCTTCATCTGCTGGGCATCAAGTGATTGCAGAAGGAAGAGTCAGTAAATAGGTCACAAATGAAATGTAAAACATGTGACATTTGAATCTGGGAAAAACATTTATTTTTCAACATACCTTCCATCAACACTGATACACTTGTCCCACTGTTTTACCAGTGCATTGAAACCCACAGCACAAAAGTCTCTTGACTGTCATGTCAGTCACTTCTGCAACTCCACTTCAACCTCTTCATCATCAGCGAAATATTTGCCACATTGGTCGACCCAGATATGAACTGCTTTATGCGACACACACTTCCCATCATAAACAGCAAACATTTCTTTATGAATACCTTTTGCATTTAGTCCTTCTACCAAAAAGAAATGCACAATAGAAATCTGATCTTCAGTAGTACACCCTAAAGCATGGTGGCCATTTTGACTACTGAAACCAGCCTCTGAACATGTGCATCTGCATCTGCTACCTAGACTGTCATGAAGCTGGACTGTGCTGCTACCTAGTGATACATACACAAAACCTATTACATCCATTGTAGCTGTTTCACTTCCATCTGTGACATATTTACTGACTCTCCCTTGCATATATGTGTGTATGTACCTGCACTCATGTATATACATACATACGTAATTACATTACATGGATTCAAAGTCAGTGCCAATGACCACAGGACATGAAATAAGCCATAAAAAACACAAAACATATACCACTGTCAATAAGTTCGTGGAATGGCCGCAAAGCGTCATACAGGAATTTACTGCCAATATGTTTCAGCAATGTTTTCGACAGCTATATCAACGTCGGCAGACTTGCATAGCAGCCAGTGGCAACTATTTTTAGGGCCAATGTGGATCTGCAAGTGTATGTGCATACCTTGTAATAAGATGCGATAAAACCACATTCCACAAACTTAATGACTCTACCACGCATGAACAGTATAAGTAAACCAAAAATACAAAAATAAAAAATACACAGAAGTTTCACATAAGACACTGAAATTCTTCAAATAGAGCCACATATATAAGTGTCCACTTATGTTGAGTCATTTTTAGTAGGAATTCAGTAGCAGAGTAAAATGAGTGTGTATTTATGTACCTTTCTAGTGCTACTTTAAATTTTGCCTTTTGATTTATAAGGGGGCACGAGGCAGCATGGTTGGGTGAGACACTATGCTACAAGCTGGAAAGTTGTGGGTTTGATTCTTGATGTCACTGGATTTTTCAATTGACCTAATCCTTCCAGCCACAATATGGTCCTAGGTTTACTCAAGTCTCTAACAGAAATGAGTACCAGGAACCTTCTTAGGGGTAAAGGGAGGCTGGTGTGTAAGGCTGACAACCTTGCCTCCATCTGTGAGTTGATTTGATGTCTCACAACCCTATGGGCCTCCATGGCGTGTTACAGGGACAGCTTTACTTTACTTTACTTTTGATTTATAAGATTTTGAGATTAGACAGTAGGTTGCTGAAAATGTTGTTGCCAGCATAGTATGCGCCTTTCTGAAAACATGAGAGGTACGTATCTCACAGCTTCAGAAATATGGAAGCTTGTATCATGAGGCGTTTGATTTGAATCTCAACAGAACACTGGCCATCCTGACTGAGGTCTTTCATGGTTTTCCTCAGTCCATCCAAGCAAATTCTTGGGGTAGTACCAAAACAGGCCCATGATTGTTTCTTTCCAAATCCTTTCCCATTCATCATTTATCAATTAACCTATCATCTCATACAAAAAGTTTCAATAGTGTCTGCATCATTAAACAGCCAACTGAGGTTGGTGCAAAGGCACTGCACATACTTTCTTATGTCACAATATATATATATATATATGACTGGTCTTGAGGACATTACCTTGAAAATGAAATTGAACATCATTCTGTATACCTCTGTGGTCACTACTGTTATGTTCCTGAAGATACCACCTGTGCAGTCTTATTTACAGAGATGGTCTCTATAAATTACTCAAATGTAATTAAAATCAATACGGATGTCTTCAAGAACGCAGCCACTTCATCTGTTGTGGCCCACCTGAACTGCTCCTATTTTTGGAGATAGAATGTTCATATTCACCAGGTTCCAAGTTATGACAGATAACTCTTAATTCTGAATATGAGTAGAATTTTTCCAACCTCATATTTAATGGCTCTAAGCACACAGAGATGAAAGACCTCCAATCCACATTTCCTGCATGGAGAGTTGTCTGAGAGGCCCACAACATGTAGGTGCCACCTTAGTGTATAGTAGACTGTCAGCAATACTGTTATCAGCCTACGCTGTTTCCAGTCAAGGCCAGTTGGTTCACAGACAGACCATAGTGTCATGTACAAGTTTACTGACATTTCAGCTAAATATACCACCTACACCTTCAGGATCAAATAATAACCCAAGCAATTAGTATGCAGCAAGTGCTGGGGATCTGACTGAACTTAAATTACATTCCTGTTAGAAAATCAAAAGAAAAATTGCAAAAGATAACCATTCTGGGAAATGAACATACCAACTTGAGAAAGATAATGATCAACTATTTAATGTAATTTCAAATTATTTTCCACTCAGGTATTATGTGATAAGCATTAGGAAAGAGGTTTGATCCTAGCAAATGGGCAGTGAAAACAGCAACAACGATGGTGATCATAAATTGGAGGTTTCATTATTTACTGAATTTCATTCCATAAATAAAATTTGGAAGTAATTTTCTTAAGTTCATCTTTCATTTTCAAAGACAGATTTCAAACACTTCTTTCTGTTTCTTCAATATCAGATATCACTTTATGATGCTATGGACACAACATACCTGACATACTGTTTGACTGGAGGCACATTAGGATGTTTTATTGAAATTCCTGCTGATATGTAACACTGGTCTCTCATTTCCCAATGCCGCAAGATCACAAAATCCCTGCTGGATACAATACCACCACCTGCCTCCTTTGCAACTTGGTAGTTGATATCAGTATGTGCATCTATTACCTGATAAACACAAATTTCCAGTTTACAATATGAGCATAGGGTTTGTGTAGTGAGCATGAAATGCAATTATTTTGGTCAACAGGTCATTTAAGAATTACCATATGTGGAGAAATGACACAACAGAAGAGAAAATAGAAGGTGAAATGGTTAATATTTAGAAATTACCAATGGAACTTCGCTTGTGTTACTTCTTCTGGATGAAGCCACCATACTGCAGTGGGCTTGACTGCGAACATTCAAAGATCTTTGCTGTCTTGATCAGAGTTTAAAAAAAGGTATAATTCAATAGTTCCACATGTCAGTTCCCAGCACGGCTTTGTTCAACCAAGCCTTGAATCTAGATATGACAAGCAGTAAGTCTAGCACTCAAAGCAGGTAACAGGTAAGCCATTCTACCTGGTCTCAGAGGGTTACTGAAGTGGCTAGACATAAAAGACTGTCTTGGAAAAGTGAATAAGGTCATTCCTTCTATGATGCGAGCCTTTCGCTGCAGCTATGTCAGATCCATTATAAGCACAACACAATTTTTTTAAGTAAGGAGGCATGAAACTACATGTATTAGGTATTTCTTTACCTCAAAAATTTTTTGGAGCTTCTCATGAAACATGACTACACAAATATTAATATTATTAAAATGCAATTTTCCCTGAAACACCTTTCAGTTTGATATATACTTACTAATTCATTCACATTATCATACAAAACTGCTATGCCTACTTAGCCAATGTAGATCACATTTGTATTTTGGTCATATACTTTTGGCTATGTTTTCTGTATTATCTGCCTCCACAGATGAAGGCAATGGCATGGGGGGGGGCAAACCTGGTATCTTCCCCTTTCCTCAGACTTTTTAAATGAAAATCAAACTAAAAAAAAATAAGGAAATATGGCAAAATTAATGATAACAAGAATTGAAAGTATTTTAATAAAAATTATTCTTCAATCCTGAATATTCTTGGATAAGGAGTAAAAATAGTCTTAAACAGCTTAAACATATGTTTGCATGAGCATGCATGCTCATGCACAAACATCCACAGAAAATAGAAAATATAATGGTGGCACCCATTTTCATCAAGCAGAATCCTTCATGAGAAACTGACAGATACTCAGCTGCTCAAGAAATTCCCCATACTTTAGTGATCCTGAAGATTCATTACCATGTTCTCAAGAGCCCATCACTTTCCCTGCCTCCACACCCTATTTCATTATGCTCCAGACTTGCTCTTGAATAATGTTGGAGAAAAATGAGTACAGAGTTGAAAAATAACTGTCTTCAGAAATTCCACAGTTATGAAAAATATCACTGTCACATGTTTACCTTGTACATCCCTCTACATACAAAATAAAAAAAAAAATCGTAAGAGCGGGTTAAAGCCCTGGTATTATGCAATTTCAGGTTCTCATAGTAACAAACCATCAGGCATTAACATACGCCACAGATATAAGTTATGTAGTATAATACAGACAAGCAAGCAGTTTTTTTTTCCACTTCATTCATCCTGGTCCATAACACCAGTATTAGTATAAAAGATTATTAATGCCGTCCAGTGTGATTGACAAATCATCAATCATACTGGACGGCATTAATAATCTTCTATACAAGTAGTCTTTGTTTCAATGTGTCACATGTATTCTGTGCATATTGACAATATTTTGATATGCATATGGTGCAGTGTGGTTAATATTGTGACATGTTGCGCAACGGAGGACTCCTACCTCCCCAGCGCCATGTGGCGGTAACATAGTGCTCTCGTTAGTACGGTAATAGGCTCGTCATCACCCTGCCACACTCCCCACGGTGACGTAACGCGCAATGCGTGGTGACGTGCCAAGCGGAGCTGAAGTGAGCAGAGTCCCAGTGCACTGGTCGCTATGCAACGCGGATAAACAGTGGTTGCGATAGATGACGGTAGCAACAGTGATGCCTACCACATGGTTGTTTTCTCGTTGCCCTGCTGAGGGTTTATAAGGGAGCTACACAGCTGCCGACGACAGTTCTCAGTTCTCAAGTTACGAGTTACAGATGCGTGTGCGAGAATCAGTGATAGTTCGTGATAACCGAGTGTATTTGGAGTGTGCAACTCAGAGAGATTTGTATAGCTCCCGCGTTATTAATACGTGAAGACTCCTAAAGATAGTGTGAAGAGATTTGGTTGTAGGGTTTGTAAAGTGTGGAAACCCGTAACATTGTTATAATTAATTGTAGCCGTGATTTGTACGTTGTTAAATAAACCAATTAACGATCTCTACGGCATATTCAGTAATGAAACATGTCACAATATTTAACATGGAATGTAACTTAATGAAGATTTGGAAAGTTTCTTTCCTTTCCAAAATCTGTATACAGAAGAGTTCCATATAGACAATTCAGTAAAATCATGCCAAGAGCTCTAATCTGGAATCAAGAGGACACTTAATGGGTCTACAAAGATAATATAATGGCAATATACCTATACCACTACTTGAATTATCCCCTGAGCATAAATTTGCTGTAATAACGCAAGTGTGGAAATAATTACAGATGCACACTTTCTTGACATTTCCTTTATTAGTAGTGTAATGCCTATAAGTTGTTTTTGAATAGCAATGATGTTGTAGCCTAAATATGAGTGAATCACATCCTTTATCATAACAAACCTCTAAAATTTACTATTTCTTATATATAATTTCATTCACAGTTACAATTCTACTTCCCCTAATTAGGTATGGCATTCTCTGGGATTAGATAGTCTGTAAGAAATGGGATCCCTGCATTAATTTTCANTAAATTTGGCCCTCGAGATGTATTAGGTTGGCCAACGCTGCTCTAGTCATTTAAATTAAAAATCATATTTTGGCTCATAAAAGGCTAAACACAAACAAAATTCCACACATTTGATTTATATATAGAAGCCAACACTCTTCGTATTTTCTTCTGCACTATAACATCATGCAGCCCAGAAGGTGGCTATCTCAGAACAGACTATATGAAGTCATAACACAGGTCACAAGAAATCTTCACTGCTGTGAAAACATCAAATCGCATAATGCTGTCTGTAAACAAAATTATTTAATGATGCTGTATCACTATGCCAGGTCACATACTAACAAAAATATAGGTTCCATTCCTGATTTTTGGTAGAAAATTTGTAATTTTTACTTTTCATACAAAATTTCCATTGCATTTTTTAAATATCAAAATTGTCATTTGGCTTCAAATCATGAACATTTCCCAATCAATGTAATCTGTGAATTACATGCCTGTACTTACGCAAGCCAAAATGACCACATGAGTTTGATGCATGTACATCATGTAATTTCATGACTTCATCACACAACATTTCAGCAAATAGTCACTTTAAGAACTATATTGCAGCATATAGACCTGTTGCTAAGCAGTTACTCTGTAAACAGTGGCCGTTGCTAGGTAATCCCTGCAAAATACACATATTTAACAATAGAAGAATGGTATTTTCTGTGGTCCAAGCTGCAGCCATTTCTGCACAATGGCTGGTTAAACAAGTACCCATGGCAACAGATACAAATGCAACAGTAGAATAATGGCGTTTTCTATGTGGTCTGTGCCGAGATGTTATAACCAGGAGAGTTGGAGCAATGTGTTCACCGACCTCTTGTTAGAGAGGGCACCCCACATGGACAGGACAGTAACTTTCATCTAAAAAGAAACATTTGGTCATGAGCCCTAGCCGGGGTTCAACACCAAGACAGATAGACAGACAGGCTGACTGACCATCATTCGCAATGTGACTGTGACTTTGACGAGTTCCATTGTGAGTAGTATTAGCAAAGTGGGCAAGA
The DNA here is from genome assembly GCF_002891405.2 of Cryptotermes secundus. Taxonomy (NCBI): domain Eukaryota; kingdom Metazoa; phylum Arthropoda; class Insecta; order Blattodea; family Kalotermitidae; genus Cryptotermes; species Cryptotermes secundus. The sequence continues at coordinate 33,063 of NW_019718624.1, read as the reverse complement.
GCATGAACACAAAAGCTGAAGAAACTCCATTGCTGAGAGCTGTTACCAAGCAACAACTAGGAAAGACTATAAAAGACTGAGGCTTAGCGTGTGCTGTAGTGATTTGTAAAGTGTGTAGATCAGCAATTGAACTGTAATTGCTTGTAGTTCTGAGTCGTGTGTATAAGTGGTCAATAAATCCATTCACCAATCCAAACCCCATCTACAGTCACCCTAAATCATAATAATATGTTCTAGGACTAATGAAAGGCACTTCAATGCATAAATATTTTGCTAAAGACCAAGTAAAACTTCTGTCGAAAATGTGAAAATAGTGAGCATAACATACACAAGTATGTCTAGAAACGAGGCAAAAGCTAGTACACACCAAAAATTGTTTCATTACTTTTCACACACACTGTGTATAACAAACAGCCATGAATGCAGATATCCTTGCTCACTTGCCATGTGTGTACTAACAGAGACCAATGGTGAACAGGTCTGTATTTTCAGTCAGAGACAATTGTAGTAAAACTTAATACGCAGATAAACAATTATCAAGAAAAGGTGCAAAACATATTTCAAAATGGCTAATATTTGTTCCCTCACTGTAACATTTAACAAGAGCATACAAAAATATGTACATGAAGCATGCGAGACAGCAGACCAGTGAACTCTGTGAAGTGACTAGATGTAGACTGTAGTTCTGGAGCCCTGTTGAGGATGTTTCATTTGTTCTTACTCTTAACAAGATGTACTCTTAACCTCTTGCTCCTCCCAAATAAGATATGATAGTCCTCCATCTTCTTACACATCAAAATGCCATTTGGAATTTAAATACCCCCAAAAACTGGGATGATAGCATAGTATGCTTGTGTTTTAAATGGAATGAACTAAGGGTTAAACTGTAATGTTTATATTTTACTATTATATACTAACCTGTACTGTACGAACCTCTAGAATTGAAGGATTCCAGTTTGGAATATTTTCAACATTACTGAATAGTTCATTCAGCAACTGATCTGGAGGAAAATCTACTATTCCCTGTAAGCAAAGATCAAACACCTCTGAAAACAACTGCACCAAAAACTAGGTAATTCTGCAATACATACAATTAAATTTGCTTCTCAGTATTGTCAGCCATCTTAGATAAATTTTACATGTTTCTGATATGTATTTCACCTTCACATAATGTATCATGAAACTGCTAGTGTGCACAATTACATTTTAAAACATGATGGGGTATAATACTGTTCTAAGAAGTCAATATAAACATGTCACTGAAAAGTACCGATCCTTCATTAGATGGGTTACGGAAATGACTGCACTTCATACTGCAGCCTTACCCACAGCAAATATCGTATTAGTTTTTACAGCAAGCAGCATCAGCTCTACACCCAAACCTTCAGCTGAAAGACATCCCTTGTCAGTTTTCTGTGACTGTTTATTTAACACATTCACAGTTACTTTACACATCTTCTCCATCCTGGCCTGAGGACTTCAAGAAGAGACATTTAACATATGTTCGTAATCACTTCACAGTATGAACTTTCTTCTGTTTACAATCTAACCAGTTGGACTAATAAACATTCCAATATTGTGAACACGGATTTACACTGCACACTTGATAACCAACACGACTTTTCAAGAAATTGTTATTAGAACCTGTCCAAAGCTTCATTAATCGCAGTAACATAAAGACAATAATGTTGCTTTACAATCTTCAGCTTGAAGCTTCCTCCACAAGGTTTACATTCTGTATACTCCACCTCAATTCACATTTCCCATAAAAATTATAAATAAATGACAATACAGACACTATACCACATTTTAAAACAAAAAATCTTCAAGTTACATTTCTTATCATACACAAATTAAAACAATGAAGTATTTACTTTCTTCAGCTGGAAATCAATGAATCCACAAAGTTAACTATACTTACTGTAAGCTTCAAGACCTTCCCTACATGAGGCATCTTTTTGCTGTACACAGTATCCCCTTCTGCTGTCTCTCTTTCTAATTTCCAGTCTGGAGAATTCAGCATTCTCCAAGAAACTTCCAGGACCTCTTGACCTTCCCGCCTGTATTTCATATCCTGCAATTCAGCAGCCCTCACATTCCAGAATACTACGATTATTAACTTCAGTAATTTGACTGAAGCCTGCTGGTATTATAGGTTATGTCACAGAACTATATCAATCAAAATATCACACAGGGCACATAAAAAAAAGTTAAAATAGCAATTTATAGATTTACATTTGCAAAAATGTTCTTATTTAACACAGTATGAGATCTTATAATGTATGATATTCATGTGTACAGACTTGAATTCATACACAAGAGTTCATTGTTAAAACAATTCACTTATCATATCACATAAACAATCCTACACACAGCTGCTTTTAGGAAACTTAACAGAGTTGTGTAGATGGCTTACCTTATATACGTTTGTATATCTTAGCCTCTTAGGGAATCAACAAGACACAAATAAAATCACGAAGTTACCAACTCCATGCAGCACAGTCTTTCTTGAGAAGTTAATAGTAACTCAGCTAGTCAAGAAACTCCAAAACATCATGAAATCCAAGGGTTCATTACCATGTTCATGTGAGTCACTGGCCCCTATTCTAAGCCTGATGAATCCACTCCACGCGGCTTCCGTAGTCTAGAGGTAACGTTCCCACCTCATGACTCGTAGTACGCGGGTTCAAATACCCGGTGGAGGTTGTCGAATTTTTAAGGGCAGAAGAATTCAGGGAACAAGTCCTCCGGGAGGGACTTTAAGCCATGGGTCCCGTGTCGTAGCTTTACGGCATGTAAAAGAACCTCATACCTCCAAAGGAGGTCACTGAGCAAAACTGCGGACGTTTGCCGCCCAACAGCAGTCACTAATACCTCCGGTAGATGGGGGAAGCATTATAGATACTTCTCAGCCAGTAGAGCCGGTCTCGCTGGCTGGGCGGGACTGATGGTAAGCACCAGTACTGGTAGGATATAGAGACTGGTAGAAATCATAGAGGGAAGCACAATGGACCAATACAGGTCTCAGTGCATGGGGAAACCCACCCTCTCCAATAACTAACTAATCCAGTCCACAGCAAACCATATTACTTTCAAGATCCATCTTAATAATGTGGCATGTATACCCACTGCCGGTCACCGACCATGAAACAAGCAAATATACAACAGCCAATGCAAAGTAATGGTTCTGTAAACAAGCATGTTTCCATGGCAGGGAGAGAACATGGCAATAATGGAAAAGACATTTCCTACATAACCTGTGCTGAGACATTATAACCAGGACCAGTTAAGATTTGAAATCTGGTCTTGGGCCCCAGATGGGCGATTGACACCACGACACACTGGCCAACTGACCATCGATCATAACATAACTGACTTTGGAAGCTGCTTCCAACCAATGTCAGTGATGGTATGACTAAAGACACTAGTGTGTGTGTGTAACAGTGAAGTGTAGAGTACAGTCATATGTATCAGTGTCCAATACATTGAATTATCAACCTAAAACCCACCTACAGTCACACTTATCACATGACAACTGGTGTCAGAAGTGGGATTCTAAGTGACCTTAAGATTCATTACCGTGTTTATAAGAGTCTACCAATGTAATGTTTATTGTTTATTCCTATATTTATCAGGGTCAAACCTTTCAGTCCTCAGCTCTTTGAAATATGAGGAATAATTAGTTTTATAGCATATCTAAACATCCCAGTTTTATAAAAACTTCTGAGCTATCAAAATAAAGTTGTAATGTGTTCACTCCCTTTGTTCTTTCACACAATATCTTTTTCCTTTAACCAATCGAAAAGGTGGAAAATATATTACTGCCATTTCTTCACACACAGTGCCATAAAAAACTAAATAAGCCACTAGGAAAGACATAAATTCAATATCTTGACAATAATGGACTCATCTTCACAAAAAAGATGATTATGACAAAATAATAATTATGCCATAAACATGAACAACTGATATTTGGTTTACACTGGAGGCTGCTATTTTCAGTGCATCCTCTGGCTTAAAGTTGCTAATCATCTATTTTATTCTTACCTGCAATGAGCCTCTTCCTCCAGCTCCAGATATTCTGGTATCTTCATCATCAGAATCTATAAAATGTTTCAGACAAGAATAAGCCAAATGCACTCTCAAAATCCAGAAACATGGGTACCATTAATCACCGAAAATAAATTCATTTTAGTGAAAAGCAAATGGAAACCGTAGGGGTAATTTTCAAAGGAAAAAGATAGCCACCTAATACCAAATAATCAGCATCATTCTTGTTGCTGATTTCCCCAATCACTGGCAAAATCTGATATCACCCCACTCATCAAGGTGATCCACATCACAACTTTATATGTACTGCACTCTCCTCAAGAACCTATCATAACTTTTCTAACAGTGACAGAAAAACATTGGTGTGTGTAAGAAGCAAACATATTTCAGCATACACAAGCAGTCTAGCCCTTCTGCGACAATGTTGCTGTATTTTCTTCTATCCCAGAATTTTGTAGCTACAGCATATGATATAACAATTACTGAAGTTAATAAATAACAGCAATGGTACCAACTCTACAGACAACATATTAACCTGTCCATTTTGGTCTGTGTTTTATATTTTCTAGATGCCTTAACCTTTACTGATCATGACACATAATACTGTACTCACTTTCTGACAGATTTGTAGTTAGAAGGGACAAACCACCACGAGAAGTTTCAGACACAGACACTGAACTGCTAGGCTTATTACAGCAGCGAAAATACAACCAAAATAAATAAAAGTACCTCATATGTATGTAGTTAAGAGGGTGAATGATGTGATGGGGGACCATATGACATGAATGGGCACACAAGATGCAGTACAGATGATAATAGCTACACATGCAATATGAGAAATTTTCAGGTGGGGAATTGCAGTAGGCCACAAACTTTACATAGACAATTTCTCTTCTCCTCAATTGTATTCTGATAACTAGCACACACCAGCTGTAACTGCTGTGGAACTGTGAGACAAAATCACAGGAGTATGCCAAGTGGCCTTGAAAGACAATAAGAAAATTTGTGTATCGCAGTGACACACACGTACATGCTCTAGGGTCAGAAGTGACTTGACAGCAATGATTTGGAAAGACAAAGTACATACATACTGATGAATATGCATAGACCATCAGTGGAGGGGGGTAACTTCTGTGATGAAAATAAGGTGCTCAAAAACACTGTAACTGTTGAAGATTCTGGCACAAATGGCTAGAGCAGTAAAGAGGACAGAATATCTAATAGCTGTTCAATTAGTCACAAAACATGTAAGTGGGGCGGGAAAAACTGCTCTCTATTAGGATCTAATTACATTGTACTGCTACATTATTCTAGAATCATGTGGTAGCAAAACAGACCACTGGAAACTTAATCTAATTTTGGTTTTTGCTGCAAACGGGTGCAAGTCGGCCTCATGCTAAATCCATTCTTAGAGTAAGACCAAACCCACAAGGCAGTCATATGACCCACCTGAAGCTCAAGGCTAGCTCCATTACAGTACTTGCTGTGTCTAGGCGAAGAAGACATTAGTAATCACCAAATCTATGTTCAAAATGGAAAACTGGCATTTGTGTGAACACTTCTGTATTTACCATACAAATTTCTACATCAGAAAAGCACATATACAGAAATATGGGTGCTGTACATTTTGATTTTGAAACAAATGTGTTTTATTTCAAGGACCTTTAAAGAAATTCATTACAGTAAACAATAATGTTATAGAGCATGGTAATCAATTCTCTCTTCCATTTTAATAGAATATTTTAATAGGCTTAGTACTGAAGATGTAAATATTTTGCCAGTACTAATATCATTATAGCTGGAACTCCCAGTTAAAATCTGGTCACTAGACAAATATAATTATATTATTATGTAGTAATTAATTTTAACATTTATTGTACAGGACTAGGTAATTTAAATCTCCTATTATAATAGGAGATTTAAATTACCTAGTCCTGTACAATAAATGTTAAAATTAATTACTACAGACTCTAATAATCCATTAATTTTAGTTTAATAATGTATAATGTTGACTAGCAAGAGATAAAAATCTTCATTATGTCACATGCACATGTGTGCGCACATATGCATGTATGCCCGCTACACACACAGAATTGTTTCATTTGGCTAGTCAGTGAACTGTTCTGGTCCATCTGAGGCAACTGTTGCCTTACTGACTTTAGTTCCTCCAAAACTGCTAACAAATCTTACCAGACCAGTTAAATTTACACTTCACAGTATTCAGAATCAGCGGAACTCTCACAGTGTGGGGCAAATGCATCAATCACAAACAGTAAGCTTAACTGTACCTAACTATATCACACACACAGTGCATCACAAGGGCTGACATTTAAATAACCAGACTGATTCTGTATAAAATAAAATTCAGTAAACTTTGCTAAGTATGAGGTACTGACTTCTGATTATACACACATTTCAACATTTCTGGAAATGCTGATGTAAATCATTTTCTAAAAATCTTTTCAGTACTGTCACCACTCTGCTCTGAAAATTTTCAAGTGATTAAATAATATACAAAAAAATAAAGCTATCCTTGTATCAGGCCGTGAAGACCCATAGGGTTGTGAGATGTTGAGGGTCACCCACTATCTAGACCATCAGCTCAAAGATGGCAGTAAGGTTGTCATCCTTACGCGCCGGCTGCGCTTTGCTCCCCAGGAAAATTATTTAATTAATTCCTGGTACTCATTTCTGTTAGAGGCTGAGTCGAACCCAGGGCCATAGTGTGGCTCAAAGGATTAGGTCAGTTGAAAATACCAATTCAATGAAATTTTAATTCTGAGGCCATTAAAAAGGCAATTTGACCCAAATGTTAACCTGATGAAAAATCCATGTATTCAGCTGAGAGTATGGTCTTGCACTGCTGTAATGTTTTCAAAACTTGATGATAAAATGCTAACTGCCTGTTCTAATGGAATAAGTGATGGATGACGTTGATGTAAAAAGGCAGGCCAGCACAGTTTTGACATCTATTTCAACACTTGTGCCTTTATGGTGTGAAAATTATGGACACTTGTCCCATACATCACACCTTGATCCCAGTCCAGAAACAATATGACCTGAATATCTGAACTGCAGATTAATCACTGTTAGCCCTTCAGTTCCAGGCTTGGCGCACTGTACGCCAGCAGTTCCTGTCATATGCCGCTGGGGTCAGTGCAGTGTACGCGTATTGCAGCTCTAAGTTTCAGCTCATATTCTGAATCGTTGTTTTTGTAAAGTAATTCTTTTGGTATGAAATTAAAGAGGAAATTTCAGGCTATCATTTCGTATATTCATTGTCCCACTTTTAACTTCCTGCAGGAGTTGTAATACATTTGAATTCTTTGAAAAGGTTTTCTATTTCAACACTTGGTGCACTTGTTACCATACAAACCTATCTCTGCCTAGGAGAATTCTTATGAACTAAATATGTTAGATCGATACAGTGTACTATCCTCTATCCTGATTGGATGAAAAGTTGATTCTCTTGAGGCATATTCTGAACTGTGCTGCTTCAACATTGGTATCTGTAACTATGAGAACTATGCCATCTACCAAACAAATCTAGTACCATTTCTTACTTTTCTCCAGTTCTTGAGGTTGTAACACTTTTATTCACCTGTAACAGTTTCCCATGTGCCCTTAAACACCTTAATTCAAATATATTCTACTCACTATTCCCCCTCCATAAACTAGTTGCAAATTTTTTGAATGTCAGTAGCACTTCTTTCCAATTTCATCAGACATTCAGTATTGATTCTCTGTTCCAACAATTCATCATCCATGCTATTGAAAAAACGAAATATTCCATCAACGAAACACATACTGCAAAACAAAACATCCCCATGACTATATTCCACAAAACTGCTGCATCATGTAGCCATGTAATCTGACCTACACCAACTAACCAGCCCTAAGAGCTATGACATAAGAATATCAGTATGGTTATTTGTCAGACCTCATATATCTATAGCAACTACAGTGAGAAAACGAAATGCACACTTACATCCCAGCATCCCTGTTGGTCAGAAATGAAACAAATAAAGACATTAAATTACTGGAATTAAAAAAAGTACTTTTTTGACTAGTGAAGTAATTTATACTTTGTACACTCACTGTATTTACATAAATTATTTGAAAATATGCCCAACATCAAACAGAAGTTCATGAAACGAATTAAGAATAGGCTAATTCTGGAAATTTATTACTACTACTTAGAAAATATTTTGTCTGATTCACAGTCTATGAAATTAAAGATTAACATGTACACATAAGCATGACTTCCATTCTGTATATATGTACATGAAACTGGCTTCTTAATCCAACAGAAATGAAAGTAGCATAATAAAATAATACCCAACTGAAAACTTCAAGGTCTACATTTTGAGGATGTTTGACCCTTTCAGTGGCAGATTCATCCTATAAATCAGGTAGCTTACTTTAGAGAATGTACATGTAAAATACACTTCAAACCTTCAATAAAGTGGAACTAATATAATATACATGGACATCAAAATAAAATTAATGCCACTGAAGGAATTACTTGAAGAGTATTAATGGAAAGACACAACAAAAGCATACAGTTTGGTGGAGAGTGAAGCATGAATGAGATAACAATATTATAGAGTATTTTAGGAAAATAATTGCAACAGTGTGGACTCGATTTAGTTTGCTTAGAATTCGGTCAAATGATGGTGATGAAGAAAATTCAAAACAGATAATGCCTGGACAATACATATCATACAGTCATAAACTTACTTTGAGGTGAGTCCACTGGTGAATAGAAGTTTCCAATGGACTCTGTGTAGTCATCTATCCTATGTAAATTCTGCAGGTAATTTCTCAACAATGGAGCCCTCTCTGATTCGGGACAAGAAGAGAAGGCTGTGAACATTACACAAAAGAAATAAGTAATATCTGGTTCAACAATAAAGAAGTATCACAGGCACAACTTACAAAGAGTACATCATAATGTTCAAAAGAAATATGAAATCCAAACAAAAATTTAAAAAATATACAAATAACAAACAAAATAAGGCAGGATAAAAATTACCTTTATGCCAAATGTCGCAGGTATCTTTGACCTAATGACATTAAATATTTTGTTCTCCTCTGAATATACATTTAACTAATCCACATTGCAATCACCATCTTTCTCTGGGGACAACAGTTCCAAACGCATAATTTGTGCTCTTCATATAACATTGTTTGGGCTGATTATATCAAAATGGAGATGGGTAGGACATGCAGCATTTTAGGAAAGTGACAAACATATATGCAGTGATCAATGATACCACTTGCAACAGCTATTCTGCTGCCACTCATGACACCGGTCTAAGAAATTCTAGGAGAGAAACAGTATAATTACTTTGTCTGGTACCTTGCAGCATTCACACAGGTCCAATGGGCAGGCAATATCAGGTCTTAATCTGATCCACCCCTGGATGGAGTTCACAAAGTGAAGTGGCCTTCCCTAGAGGTATGCCATGGATTTTATATATGTCTCCACTTCCAACAACTTCGCCCCCACTATAACAGTTACAGAAAATGAATCTGACTTGGGTCTAAGATGTGGGCCTGCATGGTCAAGTGTTAGGTTTTCAGGAAACTTCTTGTCAGTAAGAAATCAAAGGGACTATATAGAATTAACACTGGTACAGTTTCCCAATCTTATATTTTCTTAAACAGGCCAGCTCAGACAATTAGCATGTTTTGGAAATTACACCCAAAACGAATTCATAAAGAAATAACTAAACTAACACATACTTCCCCTAACTAGAACACAAAACATACTGGATAATAAAAACGAATTAATGGACACAGTGCTAACGAACCAAATGTTTATGTGCCTCTCTAAACTGTAACAAAACTTCCCCTCATGCCATAACTAACTTCACAAAGTTGAGGCCTTCTTGAGAAGCCATCAGTTGTGCAGCTACTCTAAATTTAAATTTAAAGAACCTGAAGGTTCATTATCGTATTCACAAGAGCCTTCCACTGGTCCCAATCCTGAGCCAGTTTCATCCAGTCCATACCACTCCACCCTATTGCTTTAGGATCCATTTTAATATTACCCACCCATTTATGTTTTGGTCTTCCTAGTGGTTTCTTTCCATCTGGTTTTCCAATCAATATCCTATAAGCATTCATCTTCTCCCCCATGGGAGATGGCCTGCCAAACTCATCCTCCTTGACTTATTATTCTAATTACACTTGGTGAAGTGTGCAAGTTATGAAGCTCCTCATTATGCAGTTTCCTCCAACCCCCTGTCACTTCATCTCTCTTTGGTGAAAATATTCTCCTCAGCACCCTGTTCTCAAACACCCTCATTCTACGTTTCTCCCTTAATGTCAGAGACCAAGTTTCAAGCCCATATGGACCCACAGGCAAAATTATAGATCTCTGTATTCCAATTTTTATGTTTTTAGACAGCAGTGAGAAGACAAAAGGTTCTGGGCTAATGGTATAAAGCATCACCTAAATTCAATTTCATCTTAATTTCCTCCGGAATCAAATTCTGGTTTGTTACTGTCATTCCCAAATATCTGAACTGAGCCACATTTTCAAAACATCTGTTACCTATATTTATGCCACGATTTTGCCTACATTCTGGTGATGAGACAGCAACATATATTTAGTTTTCTCTGTGTTTACTTCTAGACCAACCTCCTTATTAGCATCAGTTAAAGTTTCTGTGTCTTTCTTTATGGTATCTATGTTACCTCCCAACAGAGTCATGTCATCAGCATAGACCAGCAGCTGATGTGTCCCATTTAATTTCATCCCCACCTGGTCTTCCTGGAGCTTCCTAAAGGTATATTCTAAATCAAAGCTGGAAAGCAGTGACAACAAAGCATTTCCTTGTTTCAGACCATTTTGGGCAGGAAAATTATCACACAAATGTTTACCCATATGTACTTTACTATACATTTTGTTTAAACACATTTTAATCAGTCTAACTAGATTCATGGGTACCCCAAACTCTACGAGAATACTGTACAATACTTCCCTCCTAACTGAATCATAGGCTTTCTTGAAGTCTACAAGTAGCTGATGTACTACACTCCCATGCAAAAAAATCTGATCAGTAGTTGACCTGTTAGGTCAAAACACACATTGATGATCCCCAATAACTTTAGCTATATATGGACTTGACCTTGAGAGAATATTGGATAAAATTTTTTGTATGAAGTTCATGGCAGTGATATCCCACAATAATTACTACAGTCAGTTTTACTGCCTTTCTTATCAACTGGTATAATAGTAGACTCCTTCCACTGATCAGACAATTCATCTGTATTCCAAATAGAATTAATGAGCTTATGGATCTCAGACCATAAAGTTTCACCTCCTGCTTGAAACAGTTCTGCCAGAATGTGATGACTATCTGGTGATTTATACCTTTTCAACTTTGCAACAGCAATTTCAACCTAAAAAGGACTAGGATCAGGTACTAATATCTCAGCTGTATGTAGTTCTGTCTAACATCACTGACACTATGTACATTCAACAACTGAGAGTAGTAGTTCTTCCGCCTATTCAAAATGTTGTGGGAACCTGTAAGCAGATCACCATTCTCATCCTTCACTAAGATACCTCTAGGTTGGTAACTCTTCTTAAGTCATTTATTCCAATACAGAGGTCTCTAATGCTCTTGTTCTTACTGTTCGGTGCATGCTCATTAATTTTGTATCTCAGATATTTCTTTTTCTTCCTGAAATGCCTGCTGGCTTCATGTCTTATACTGTTCATATTAACCCTATTTATTTCGCTTGGATCCAGTAAACACTGCAATTTGGCCTGTTTCCTTTGATCTAATAATTCTCAGCATCCTTCGTTGAACCATGGCTTATGCTTCTTCAATTCATGATAACTTAGTCTCCCTTTGAGTGAAATTTTGATACTCTAATAGTTTCCCAAGCTCTAGTAATATCCACCTCAGTGTCTAAGTTTTCCAATGCTGAGAACATATTTGAGATTTCCACACGATACTGCTCTTTACCCTCTACCTCATTTAATTCCTTGAGACTAACCTTGCAATATCAGATCTGTGCATTGTTTGTTTAATGACTGTCACTCTCTCCCTAACTTTTGCTACCACCAGATAGCGGTCAGTATCACAATCTGCTGCCTTGAACAATCGGACATCAAATATACGTTCTAGTTCTTCACAGAACCTGTCCTTCACATCAATTTTATCCTCTGTTGGGATATGAACAAGCAGAATAATGATATCATACCAGCAACCTCTTAGTATTATGTATGATATCCTATCACTAGCAACCTCTTAGCATTATGTATGATATCCTATCACTAGCAACCTCTTAGCATTATGTATGATATCCTATCACTGTACCTGTACCTAATTCATTATTCTCATTCCCCCTTGAATAGAAAAATGTGTATTCACATGCTAGTTCGGTGCCACCTCTGTCACATCTGACCTCCTGTACTCACACTAAATCTAACTTATATTTTGACATTTCTTTTGCAACTGTCATGAGCGAACCTGCCCTACACAGACTTCTTACATTCTACATACCAAATCTCATGTCTATTTTCTTTTGCTTAGGTCATTTATCCAAAGAATCCATCCGGGTCCGAGGCCCTTTCATAACAAGCTTATTTTTATGGTGAGTTGTTAGCCCCAACCCCAAACTGGAGGACCACCCATTGTCGGCTGTCCGCGATTTTTTGTTTAATATACTCAGAGCTACCTTCCATATCTCGATGCTGTCTCCTCCATCCGCAACCTGAGGATGCACCATGCCGTGGTGACAAGGGTCCCACCTAACATAGTTAACTTATGCCATATGTTACCAAAATCAACTTGTATGTCATGTTCAAAAAAGGTCCAAAGTTCCAAACAGTAACTTTTGTTTCCTAAATAAGTAGTTCTAGCAAGCCTGTCTGGTACCAAAATTATTATAGTAGTCATCTGATAATGGATCTTCATGACTGACGACCTAATCTTGCATCTGGCCTTAAGTGCAAGAAGACTGTCCGATGGGACATTTTCACTTACATACGATGATCTTGCATGCCAGCAATTCTCAAGAAGATGACTCAAGACAGCTGCTCTAAATGTATAATTAATTAAAATGTTCAACCAAATCAAAAGTAAAAAAACAAAAGAATTAAATTAAATGTAGTAAATTATTAAACATAATGATCCTAATTGATATAAAAAAGAACAAATTAAAATAAATCACAAATTCAACCCATGTTACTACTGAAATAAAGAGGTACAGCCAGTTTAGAAACTTGGTTCAGTACATATACAAACTTTTGGTTAGAACCTCAAGGGAACATTCCATACTAGAGATCTAGAAAGAGATGGGAGTATAACAATAAAATTTATCACTCAGAGTTAGAGTGTAAGTGTGTGAACTGGTGTTGAGTTGGTTTAGGGTAGGCTTCAATGATGGATTTTTGTAACCACTGTGAAAAAGCAGTTTCTAAGAGGGGAAAAAAGGTAGATAACTTCCAAAAGAGCTAGATAACTATCAACTGCTAAGCCATGGAGTTAGTTAAACAGGTTTAATAGAAAGCATCAAGTTTTGTTTCTAATAATGTATGAAAAGAATGTTGAGTTCATAGATTTATACACCACAGTGAAAATGTATGGAAAGTTACAATGTCAACAGTGGTGACTCACAGTTTAATGTATCCCTGTTCTGTACATATGAACCTCACTTTAGCATAAATGAAATTTCCTTAGGTATCTGAGCACAAGAGAGAATAACTCCAATGCTTGCAAGAAAGAGAGAGAAAGAAACCATGGAAAAACACAGTTTCGATACACATATAATCTCATTACTTTATTCACTTTGCTTGAAGACAATACCAGAAGGCAGTAACAAACTATTCTATTTCTGCAAATTGTTTTTTAAATTTTAGCATAGCTGGTTGAGGCATTATTCTACAGGCTGGAAGTTTGCTGATTCAATTCCTGATGAGATCACTGTATTCATTCAAATGACTTAATCCTTTCAGCTGCACTACGGTCCTGCAGGTCGACTCAGCCTCTAACATAAATGAGTACCAGGACTCTTACTGGGGGTGAAGGGCGGCTGGCATGTAAGGCTGACAACCTCACTGCCATCTGTGAGTTGACTGTCTAGAAAATGCGAAGGCCTCAACATCACAACCCTATGGGCTTCCATAGCCTGTTGCATGATAGCTTTACCTTTTTATTTTTTAAACTTCGTAAGACATAATACTAAAAAGTAAAGTAAGAAATGATTCTAATCATCCGAGAGAACAAAGAATAACACTCTTTCTTTAATTAACTACCAAACATTCAAAATTTTTTACCTTGCATATACTCCATGGCTTGCAGTTCATGTGGTAAGACCTGGAAATCAAAAAACCATGCCTCACCCCAGGACAGCACAAATGAGATGAGGACCAGGAGAACTTGGAACACCGGCTGGTTTGCTGATGTCCACTGCATTCAAAACATGCATATGTTAAGCAAATACTATTATTTTCCTAATAACACAATGCAGTATATAGTTACTATATTATTCGCACATTACGTGGTACAGCACTATCTGTAGCTATCACTTCAGTTCTTTCCCTATTACACGTATGGAATATTAGTGGAAAAGCTGAATAATAATTGTAAATGTATTAGTCACAACTCAGGCTAGGTCACAATCATAATTTTATTGAATACCAGAGAACAGTCTGTTAAAATGAACTGCAAACTGAGAATATTAATACAGGAACCATATTTGTTGCAGACTATCTGATGGCAGAGAAGTCATTCCTAATTAGAAGAAATATAAGCAAAACTTACAATGGAATCATTTAGAAGAAACAGTATAGTTTAGATGTTTGTTACAAGAAATGGTGATATGGTTCATGCATATTTAGGTTATAATATCGTTGCTATTAAAAACAATATAGGCACTGCATTAATAACCAAGGAAATGTCAAGAAAGGGTGCATCTGTAATTTATTCCATGCACAGCATTAATAAACCAATTTTATGCTCAGGAACTAATGTGTTGACCACATATATGAAGAGTTCTTACAAGTCCTAGTGGACAGATTCTAATCTGTATACGCCTCCTGCAAATATACATTTTCTAGTGGAGTTTCTAGTCATATCTAATATATTCCTGTTTACTTCCTAGCAAGATCTACTACTGAGGTGATAAATGACATCAAGCATCCATATACACTACAAATGATAATATTATTTTGTTTCTGAATACATTTTAAATAAACTAAAGGCATGTATGGACAGAATCAACTCAAATATACCTCATGCTCTTCATAGAGATGTGAATTGAAACAGTCATATATGTATACTGCCAACATATTGCCTAAATAAAGCTATTAAGTGTCCAATTGGGTCATCCTGTTGACTTCAGGTTGGAGATACTGATCTAAATGGACATCTATGTGTATGTTTCGGCAACGAATGAAACCTTCCCTATCTTCATTCCATTCATACATTCCGTGATAAATACTAACTCGACATACCCACATCAAAATATTATTAATGTTCACAGAACAGGCTTGACACTGAAACAAAAGTCTGCTCTGCAATTCATGACCTACTACATAACTTACCTTGGTGCAACATGTTAACACTTAACAGTCTGTTGCTATAGTAACCAGATATTCTGTAACTTCAGCAGTTTCAATCACCATTACAAAATTTTATATTTTTAGGTAAGTGAAACAAAAACACAATGTAACATCATGGTCAGCAGGACAAGATAAGATGTCCCTAGTCTGTAGAAATAAATCATGAAACTTCAATGAAATCATGCTGTATGACACATCAACAGTCCTACTGCCAAGCTGCATGCCATAGCAGATTGTTTTCTTCTTCTGTTTGTTCAAACTGAATAAAGATCTCCATGCCAGGTCAAGCTCCAGCTTCCTAGTCTTGAAAATCAAACACCCTGGTATCTCATCACACATATATGAATAACAAAATATAGAAAAACCAGCCCTTAATCAGTGGGCAGGTGAAATCACAGAAGACTGAGCAAAAGTGACTGCCTTATCACACATGTTAATGGCAGCATAAAGAACAACTAATTCTGGTTAAGAGAAACATTGTTCAGTACATAAAACAGCAAAACCTCCCACTGGATTCCAGTTCTCACAACATAACTGTGTAACGACATGTTAATATTGTCACAAAATAATCCATTGCCAGAAAACGGATTGTTAAAACATGCTTTGCGGCAACAAATATGCTTGGGGGAATCAAAGCATTGCCCTAAGATAATGGAAACAGATTGGAACCCCTGGAAGCAGTGATCTTTATTAGAGTCTTAGGCAGTTATAAAAGGCAGTGCATTTTGTGAATTCAAGATAGTAGAGATCAGTCCAAGATTAGTGAGAAATTCATTAGACAAGGATTTCAATCTGTGAGCTGTTATAATACAAGTGTAATTGTAGAAAAGTGCCAATAAACCCAATCATCAATTCTAGAACCCATTATTATTCATCATGCTAACTCCCTACATGTGACAATATTAAATTTCCTCTTTTACTTCATCTTCAAAATGGCTGTCTTTGCCATGGATATTCTGCAGAGATCACATAGCTCCTAATTAGGCTATATCCTTTATTCCATTATTTCATCTGTCCAGACATTTTATAAGTTTACTCTGACTTCAATGCCTTTGACTTTGCCAATGACTTTTGTTTTGAAACCGACAAAGATCAGAAAGCAGCAGCTTTGTAAGTGCAAACATGAGTTCCCTTCATAAAGACATAATTTAATTAAAAAATATGTTCAAATTGCATCCCATATAAAAATAATCCTCCTACAAATATCATGCAGTGATATTCTCACATAATCACTTCATCAAAATACAAGCAAAATGTATAAAATACTCACACTGTAAAGAAATACTTTGCCAATAAGAAAAGCACATGTCCCAGCTGTAGTGAGCTGAAAGAAATTAAGGAAAACATGCAGTATTACAAATCTGATCAACAGGTAATTTACCAGTATTAAGCAACTACTTACAGCAAGTTTGGAAGGAATATGTATCAAAATGGTACCATAAATCAGCAGTAACAAAAACTTAAAAATAAAACATAAAAGACTGGTCAGATCTTTCAAGAAAATTGTATAAAGAACCCAATCTTCTGGGAGAAATAATGATCCAAGCAACAATTCTGCACAAGATTTCAGTTTCTGATAAACAGTGTAAGTATAAATGAAACAAGTAAGGAAATGTATGCATAGTGTAACAATTCTGGCTTATTCCCTGGCCCTTATTTAATCATCCCAATATGCAGTGACATGCACCTGTGCACAGATGTCCATGTACGACAAGACTTCAATAAGTAAGGGCAAATTGCATTATATTGAGATGCACATCATATATACAGATTCAAATATGATGTTATCTTCCCATAGTCACTGACCTTTGTGATGCACTTTTACATCTTTTGGCAAGCTTCTGTATTCAAAAAAAGTTGATGCTTGTTATCGAAGCCAGAAATGCACCGTCTACTTCACCTTGTCGTTGCTGTGAAATCTTTGTCCTTGCAATGCTTCCATAAGCGTGCCAGACACATGATAGTTTGATGGAGTGAGGTCTAGACTGTAGGAGGGACGATTTATGGTCTGAAATTTCGGTTTCTGGATGGTGGTAACTGTTGCAGCAGCAGTGTGTGGTCGTGCATTGTTATGGAGATGGAGGACGTCTTTGGACAGAAGTATGCAGCAATGACTACGTATTTCAGGCTTCAGTTTCTCTTCCAGCATGGAGCTGTACCTTACACTGTTGACTGTCTCTCCTTTCTCCTGATGCTTTTCAAGAACTGGTCCATTCATATCTCAGAACAATGTCAGCATAAGTTTTCTGGCAGAGTGTGCCGACATGAACTTTATCTTGGCAGGAGAGGATGTGTGTCCCCATTCCATGGATTGTCTTTCGGATTCTGGTTCATAATATTTAACCCGGGTTTCATCCCTTGTGACAATGCACACAAGAAATTCTTCACCAACAGCATGATAACATGTCAAGAAAGTTTTGCAGCTCTGCACATGCTTCAATTTGTGTTCATCGGTCAACTGCCTCAATACCAACATGGAACACAGTGATGTTCGAGTCTCGTGGATGATGCCATGTGCAGATCCAACACTAATGTTCAACACAGTGGCAACAGTGTCCATAGAAATCCACCTATTCTCACCAATAAGTGCATCCATGTGAGCAACATTGGCATCACTGATGGCTGCGCATGGGAAACCTCAATGATGTTCATCAATGACAGATGTCTGGCTTTCTTGAAATCTTTCTAGCCACTAGTACACTTCCCTTTCACTCATACAGCTTCCACCATACTGCTGAATCATTCTTATGTGAATCTCCCTCAGTTTCACTCACAAATATTTTATTACAGCATGCTGCTCATCTCCAGTGCAATTTTCTAGCGAGGCGGCCATGATTCTCGCACTGTTGTTCAAATTATTTTCACTCTGCCACATGCTGCACACTGTAAGAACCTGCCCTACATGCTGTGGCAGTTTCATAAGGTTGTGTCCAATCTTATTAAATATCCAGTCAATTTGCCCTTACTTACTTAAGTCCCCTAGCAGATCATCATATAAAGTGTTCATTACTGTCACCTGATTTTAACCAAAATTAGAATGTCTACAATTTTTGTTGAACTCCCCAGGATCACATTTCAGCGGTTCTCGAGTTGTTAGATGCAGACAGACAGAGATATGGTGAAGCCAACAGCAACATTTCTACAACTACTCTTTGCAAATGCAGTGTCAGTACATGATGACGTTCACTAAAACAGCCAGTTCAGTGGTGCTGGGAAAAGAAGACCCCAACAATTTCATCTCAGCAAGCCTTCTAGTTACCTCTAGTCACATCCAACCAGAATGATATTTCCTATTTGTGTATGTAGTCCTAGTTTCCTTCACCAACAAACATAATTAAAGGGCCATGTGCTTTTAGTTTTCTATTTGACCTTACTAAAGACAAAAGCACAATAGATCGTTGAAGGTCATAGTGTGGGGGCCAGATTTTATGGCCCACCCCTTACATTACTGAAGACAAGGAACAGTAAAATGGGTAAAGCATTATGTCCCAGATACTTTCTGATTTGGCAATTATGATCATCTTACCATTAATTATACTGAAACATGTTAACATAATACAAACATGTCAACATTACAATTCAGACACATGTACTAAAAATGTTACTTCAAATATGTTTATGGCAAACATGAAAGCAACAAATGCATACTTACAGCTATGACCCACCAGTGGCAGATATAAAGGAAGCCATAGAAGAGCAGCAAAAATATAAACCGGGAAGCTGCAGCCATCTGCACCACAATAAGAGTCATTAAGTCTACAATTAAACTGTTACTGAGGGAGAAAATGAGAAACCACATAAACTACAAACACACAAATGCTGATTTTTACATCATTACAGTGGGAGCTGGGATAGCGTAGTTTGTATAGCGATTAACTATGGTCTGGACATGCAAGGGGTCGGAGTTTGAATTCTGGTAGGGTCAAGAATTTTATCTTCTCCATGTTGTCCAGACCAGTTCCAGGATCCACCTAACATCCTATCCAATGGGTACCAGGGGCTCTTTCCCTGGGGGTAAAGCAGCCAGGATGTGAAGCTCACCACTCACCTCCAGCTAGTGCCAAAGTCTATATATCCACTCCCCCATACACCTTCATGTAGTAGTGCTTCATTAGTTAAGCACAAGGACAACTTTACTGTGAAAGAAAACGAGGCTGTTTTCTTCCCTTGGAGTTCAGTTCAACTTCAAATAGTACATTCTGACCATTACTGCACAGGAATTGGCAATTTAAAGCCCCTGTAATATGCTGTTGGCAGCCTGATATTAACCAGGGGGTTTTAACTAGTAACAGCATTGGTATTATAAATGCTTACATGAGTATATTTTGAAAAATGCATGATAAAATATTCTAGTAAATAGCATCTGAAGGAAACTGGAATGCTGAATAAATTAAACGGGACACATCAGCTGTTGTCCTATGCCGATGATGTGAATCTACTGGGTGATAATGTAGATACCATAAAGAAAAACACACAAACTTTAACTGATGCAAGTAAAGAGGTTTTTCTAGAAGTAAACACTGAGAAAACTAAGTATATGTTGCTGCCTCATCACCAAAATGCAGGGCAAAATTATGATATAAAGACAGGAAACACATGTTTTGAAAATGTGGCACAATTCAGATATTTGGGAACAATGATAACAGATCGAAACCTGATTCAGGAGGAAATTAAGAGGAGACTGAACTCAGGTAATGCTTGCTACCATTCAGTCCAGAACCTCTTTGTCTTCTCATCTGCTGTCCAAAAACATAAAAATTTAGAATACACAAAACAATAATTTTGCCTGTGGTTTTGTTTGGGTGTGAAACTTGGTCTGATATTAAGGGAGGAACATAGACTAAGGGTGTCTGAGAACAGAGTGTTGAGGAGAATATCCAGACTGAAGAGAGATGAAGTGACAGGAAGCTGGAGAAAACTGCATAATGAGGAGCTTCATAACTTGTACTCTCCTCCAAGTATAATTAGAATGATCAAGCCAAGAAGGATGACATGGGCAGGGCATGTAGCACAAATGGGGGAGATGAAGAATGTGTATAGGATACTGGTGGGAAAGCCAGAAGGAAAGAGACAACTGGAAAGACCAAGGCGTAGGTGGGTGGACAATATTAAAATGGATGGTATTGATTGGACTGATCTGACTCAGGATAGGGTCCAGTGGAGGGCTCTTGTGAACACGGTAATGAACCTTCAGGTTTCATAAAATACTGGGAAATTCTTGAGTAGCTGCAGAATTGGCAGCTCCTCCAGAAGGGCTCAGCTCCATGAGTAAGTAAGTAAGTAAGTAAGTAAGTACTATTTACTATCATAATAATAGATGTTTCCAGAAGTTTGTAGATTCTTGAAATAATATAAAATATTATATATATAAATCCAAATGTACAGAAATCTCATATCTGGAAATATTTATTTTCCCATACTGTAACAGAACTATAGTTTGGAAATTTATCTCTGTACGGTAAATATAAAAATAATATAACAGAGACGCAGGTGGAAGAAATTGTACGTGAGTTAGTCCATCTCTACATATGCCCCCTGCAAGGCCACACATTTTCCCCAATGATGCAATAGCTGCTGGATACCTTGATCATAGAAGGTCTCATTTTGACTATTTAGGAAGTCCTCCACTGCAGGAATGACATCATCATCATCTTGGAATTGCTTACCATGAAGTGGCTTCTTTAGCCGTGGAAAGAGGAAGAATTTGCTTGGTGCCAGGTCTGGTGAATGAGGTGGAGGGGAGAGAATTTCATATCACAGACTGTCAACAAGTGTCATCATGAGCAATGAGCAGCATGAGCCGGTGCGTTGTCGTGAAGAAGTCACACACCTTTTCCCAGCATTCCAGGTCGCTTTTTCTTGATTTCCTCCCACAATTTTCTCAGAAGGTTTTGGTAGTATTTGCCAGTGATGGTGACGCCATTTTGCATGTAGTCGGTCATTATGACACCTTGCCGATCCCAGAACACGTTCAACATCATCTTTCGTGATGACGGCTGCGATCTGGCCTTCTTTGGTGGTCGCGAGTCTACATGTTTCCACTGCTTGTTCATTTCCTTGGTTTCAGGGTCATAATGATAGACCCCACATTCATCCATCGTGATTGGGTGGTCGAAAAATTCCATCTTTTCGTCTTGACACAACTGCAGAAGTTTCTTTGCCACATCCCTCCATTGCTGTTTTCGAACTGGTGTCAACAATCGTGGCACCCAACGTGCAGCTACTTTCATCATGTGTAACTTGTCATGGATCTGGATGCACCATAGCTCAAGTGGTTAGTTGCTGGCTTCCCACCATGACGGCCTGGATTCGATCCCGGGTCTAGTCAAGTAGGATTTGTGATGGACAAAGTGGCGCTGGGGCAGGTTTTCTCCAAGTACTTCGGTTTCACCTGCCAAACTTCATTCCACCAAATTCTCCATCATAATCACCTGGGGCAGGCTACAATAGGACAATCAGTGGCTGCCGTGCCGAGTGGACCCAGTTGGAGTCCACCCCTCACTACAAGAAGCTAACCTGTCATGGAAAATGCTGAAAACCGACCCTTGGTTAATGTGGAACTCATGAACAATAGCTTCAATAGTTATGTGCCTATCGGATAGGACCAAAGCTTTCCACCTATGCCACAATTCCCAGTTCCTCGGCAAAAGATGGTCTTCCACTTCAGGGTTCATCTCTGAGGTTTGTCTGTTCACAATGAAACCTCCTCTTCCACCTGACCAGTGCATCACCACCTTCCTGATACACAGCAGTCATCTGGTCATGGATCTCCCCGGCAGACTACCCTTGAAAATGCAGGAACAGTATCACATCACGTGCCTTCACTTTCTCAACTGATGTCACCATCTTGCTTCTGCCCCTTCTGGTGGCTTCCTCTGCCCACTTGGATTTTGTATCCATTTGTATATTATCAACATTGTATGTATTGTCATCTGTTGGGTGTATAACGCAACAAATAACTTCACGTCTTATTTGATATAGCAAATTTATTGCACATTCGCTCTTACAGTCACACAATTTACAACCTCACAATTGCTGCCCTCAGCAGTACCACAAATTATCACATCAAATCTTCCAATCACACGTTTGGGTCTTCTTTCCATGACTGCTGCTATATTTCAAATGTCTTCAGCGGCTGCTACATGTTAACTGTCTTCGGCGGCTGCTGATCACTCACTCACTTCTAACTCGTAACTAACTTGAATAGTCTTCGCTGCTCCTTATTTAGCCCCGTTCTGGACAACACAGAAAACAGCCACGTAATAGGCACCACTGTTGTCTGGCACTGTGTTGCTACCAACACTGTCGGGAGTTGTTTACGGCTGCATAGCAACCGCGGCATCCCTTGGTCACGTCACCGCTGGCGGGGTAGGGGAAGGAGTGTTGACTTGCCTGCTACCCTAGTAACGACAGCGCTCTGATGGTGTTATGTCACCGCTGGCGGGGGGAGGGGTGTCCTGCATAGCGCAACACGTCACGGTATATTTTAACGCTCAGAACATCTATTGTAATAGTGGTTTCCAAACTGTATTGAAGTCCCACTGATGATGGTCTCTAATGACCGAAACGTGTAAGGGTATGAATAACTGAAATAAAAAAAAAAATCTTCACCACTTACACTGGATGGAACTGTTTTATCTTTTTATAATAATGTCAACCAGTTCTACCCACCACCTGCCCTTTCTTCTCTCTGTTGGACAGTAGAAAGATATGAGTAATACCACAACAGTGTTGCACAGTAACAAATCTATCCATTAAACAGTCACCAAGCAATAAAGTAGATACGAGTATGTTGACTTTGCAACTGTGCTGATTAGCCTTCTGAGCAAACACATACACTATGCTTCCAAAGTATACAGACACACAAATACAAATGTGGCACTTGATGCACTGGATGCTCAACCAATAATCAAACAGCAATCGCTATTTAGTGATTATGAAGGTGAGCCTTCTGGGCAAACATACATAAAATAAAATCATGCACTGTGTACTAACTGTGTGATGTACCGTATTTATCAAGCAATGAAACAGCAGTGGATATCCAGCAGGCATGCAGGTGAGCCTTCTAGGCAAACATGCATATACTAGATTTCATAAAAATACATGATCAAATATTGACAATTAATACATTTCATTTCAATTGAAATAACTTTTTAAACAACCTACTCACTCCTAGTCCTCAAGTTTTAATATCCTAATGCTATTCAATATCTGAATACTGTTGTTTTGTTATTTCCAAAGATATAAAATTGTTACACTTTATCCAAACATAAAACCCAAGATATATGCATCCCTCAAATGTTGTTAATTTGAGGTTCAGCTTTGTGCATGTTTTTATACCACTTTGCAGATTTTACATGCCACTGAATTTTCTGTGAAACGCCAATTTATCAAATTTTCTGCATACCAGACAAAACTAGCACTATTCTTAAATACAAGGGACTTACCACTATGTCAAATAAAGATGTATGAATGTCATAACGTACAATTTGTTTTGACAAAGCTGAGACTATGTCATCTCCATTCAACTGAAAAATACAGAACCTTCAGTAAAACACTATTCCAGTCGAAAATACACACACATGTGATCAGACTGGAAGGCATAGGATTTGAGGTTCTCACAGCAGTGGTTATGAGAAATTCTATCTTCTGGGATATAACACCACGTAGTCCATCGAAAGTTACTGCATGCCTCATCTGACTTCTGGCTTGACTTACTCACCCCTGAAGATGAAGGCAGCAAGTTTCTCCAAAATTCTGACTGACTTTCAAGAGACTACATGGCATTATATCATGGAAGACAGAACTCTTCGCATTGAACTATGTTACAATTTTATAAGTAGTATCAATTCAAACAGGCATAATTCAATTACTTTTCTTCATAAGACATTACCAAACACATCAGCTCAATCCATACCACTTCTGGCTTGTATAAATAAGGTTAATTTTGGCCAGGACATCAGCAAACCTGACTGAATTCTTTCATGATTTTCCTCTGTCCATTCAGGCTGATGATGGGACAGCACCTCAAATTAGGCCAATACTACTTTACTTCCACAACTTTTCCAGTCAGGACAGCAGGTAGCCCTACCAAGATATATCTTGTCCTTACTGAATACAAGCCCACAGTGTTACTGCAACACTAATCTGTTTTCAAATGAAAAGTGCTACTCAATTTACATATAACCAAAACCTGTATGTTATAATGGAGTAAAAAAATTCCTACAACCTAGCAAGTGAAAACTGTTTTACTGAATTAGTGTATTTAAACTTATGGTAACAAATGATGATGGTTTACTTCAAAGTCATCCAAATTTGGTACATGGGTTGCACATGGCCTGAATCTGCTAAAGTCCTGAATTCAGCAATAGTTTTACAAAAGAAATGCCTTAATTGAAAGTCTTGCAAGAACTGACCATGCCACCTTTCAAAAATTTCTGTCATTATTAATCTGTACTTAGTGATAACTAACCATTTGCAGGAAGGGACTAATGACAACCACAAAGAATCTCAAGTCAGGATAACCAGCACTCTAGCCAGGAATCACACTCAGACCTCCCAAATATGAAGCACAAGTACTAAGTACTACACCATGATGTATGATGGAAGGAGATGGCAGCAGTGCACATAACCTCCCATAAAATAAGAAACAGACACAAACAACATTGCAGTGCACTGACGGAGCTGATGAGGCAGGTACTTCTGTGTTAACCATGATCCACTTTGGTCAATGCTTATGTATATAGACATTAAAACATATGGTGGAACAAAGTGTAATCCCCATGCGGCTTGGCATGACTAACTTGTAGAAGTGAACACTTACCAGAATAATGATCAACCACATAAGACACGTGAAGAGAAGGTCAAAAGTGACAAAGAGGCAGAAGAACCTCCTAACAGCAGACATATGGCCATTTCTCCGCATGCCTGAAACCAAGTCTTCAGTTGCATATTGCCCTGCTCGAGATGTGAAGCTGTATTCTGGGAATAAATTTCAATTATGCAATTTCATAACACTGTGTGCTAGTGTACATTGGAGTTAAAATAAATCCTTCACACCCAACTGTTCAATGCCGAGAGAAAATATTACAAAGGGGGTAAAGTTTTCCCAATGCTAAATTAAGCATTTCACCATGAAGATGTAAGGAAGATAGGTATAATTCCATGCCTTAACTTTGACTCCATATGGGGGCAAGTGGCCAGCCACTGGTGCTCAATGGACAGGAGGTTCAGGAAGCCAAAGACAAAAAGTCATGATATACAGATGGAGTGAACACCCAAAACTCTCTTATGAATTGGAGTCTCAAAAACCAGCCTTTAAACTTGTCACTATATTGAGAGAGCTCCCTGTCATTAACTTAAACACTCAGACACACAATGAATCCACCATTTTTAAAATGTGTGTTAACAAGTGGCAATCTAAAACCCACTTATTTAAAACTCTTATTTACAGTGGTGTTAATTACTGTAAACCAAGCATGTCCAACGTGTCGATCGCGGGATGATTTTTGGTCAATCTCATAGGCCTATAAGGAAATTATACGGGAAAAGCATGTAAATTCATTTGTACTATAATATGATTATATTCAGATTTTGAAGGGAAAATATGAATTAGTCATTCCTAGTTTTCTGTTCCTATGTAGCTTATGTGAAAATTGCTTTACACTTGTGTTAAGCGAACTGTGGGAAAGTCCTTACTCTATCCTTATCACGTGAACTCTTTATTTTATCACTCGTCATTAGCCGCGTGTGTTCTGATGCAAGAGTGATCAACAGAACGTGTGATTCACTAGAAATGATGTGTGGAAGCATTACTGAACAGCTGTTGAAAGATGTTTCTAATTGTGTTGCTTTCCCCCTTAAACTGGATGAATCTACAGACATCAGAGACACAGCCCAGTTACTAGTTGCTTTTACAACAAACATCATGTGTTGTAAGATTTGAGGTTTTCACGGCAGTGACTATGAAGAACGCTGTCTTCTGGGATGTGGCAACGTGTAGATGTGGTGTTAGCCAACGTTTCGGAAGAACATATCACCTCCATCTTCAGGGTAGAAGGCAAAATAAGAAATCCGCAAGAGAAGAGACTGTGAGAACTGATACAAGCTGACTGCTTTCTTCATCATGTGTTGTGTTATTTTTACCAATATTTTTGCTTAAAGCGAGGTACGACGATAGGAGGGGGTGGTAGATCACTGGCAGTTTTGACACTAAAAAGTCGATCACAACCTGTTTGAAGTTGGACATGTCTGCTGTAAACTATAATTAAACCTATTACACAATACTACGTCAGCACACACGACCCAGTATTTGGCAGTCACAACTGTAATGAAATTCTATCACATCTGTGATTCAAAATATTAAATTTCCTAACACATTACAAGCAGTCATGTTTACTACACCCACTTCAGGAAAGCAAATTTTAAATGCAGATTCCTAACATAAATACTAAAAACTACAATCACATGATAGGACATGGCAGGTCATCACAAGAGAAGGTCCTGAATTGAAAATTACCATGTCTTTTTCTGGTAATTTTTCTTTAGCTGACTTCATTATGTACTGCTTCAGGCATGATGGAACTGGAATGAGAGGAACTAAAGGAAGTGGAAGGATTTGACACCTTAATCTGCAAGTGTAACTTGGATCTGATATGCACTCACGAAGGTGTGGTGTTGGTTGTGGACTTGAAGCACTAGATGTTAACAAAGCTTCTGCAGCAGCTCGGATTTGTTGGTCAACATTCATTTTCATACAGCACCTGCAAATCAGATTTATGAGTTGACATGGCTGTCACCAGTATTTTTTATCGGGAAGGTACCAATATTTCAAGGCAGACCCCAGTTTTCCAGTTTGGTTACAACCTTGCATTTGGGCCTTTAAGACTTTTTTATTTATTGCATTAGAAAATTCTGGAGATAAGTTTTTATTTTCAATTTTGATTATAAATTTCTGATAAAAGTTCCTTGTGTTTCTTCAATTTGATTTGTTCAAAAATTTGGAGCTTGGGAAGGGAGAAGGCAAAGGCCAGGTTCCCCCTCCCTTTTCTAGTGCCCATGTGAATTCATATAAAAGTAAAGTTGTCCCTGTGCTTATCTAATTAAGCATTAAGCCGTGAAGGCGTATTGGGGAGTGGATGTATAGATCCACATTCGCTTGACCTCGGCACTACCTGGGGGTGTGTGTTCAGCCGCACAATTTACGCCCTGGGAAAGGGACCCTGGTACGCATTGGATAGCAGATTGGGTAGGCTCCAGAGCCGGTCTGGACAACGTGGAGAAGAGAAAATTCTTGACCCTACCGAGACTCGAATTCCAGCCCCTCTGTCTAAAAAAAAAGTATATTTTTACAGTATGGTAACAAATTGCATTTGGCTAGTTAGAATTGTCAATGTGAGCAAACAATCGTAAATAACGCCCATTCGGAGAGGGATTATGAGTTGGGAGATTAGAATTGTGTATCTTCTATGATGCTCACAATCTGGATTACGCAATCACATATTACAAAAGGATCCAAACCGAATGGTATTGAAATCCTGGGTGGAAATATGAAAACAGTTGTCAATTATTATATTTCACGTTCAACCACAGGCCTGATAAATGAATATCAATTCCGAATATTATCACTTACTTGTCTTTATCTTTCCAGGAACTATCGCAACTTTGCCACAACAAAAAGATACGAGACGTCACTGTAACTTAATCACACTGAGGCTTCAAACAATTCAATTTCACAAACTGACATCACGTCAACGTAACGCATTACTATTAGCCGTCTTTCTCACAAATAACTCCTGTTAAAAAGCGGGCTTCTATTCTTTCAGACATGGGATTTGCTCTGCAAAGTTTAGCTACTTTCCTGCTGACACTAACATATACCACGAACGACGTTCAAATTCGCTTCACGAAATAAATCCATCCTTTGCAGTACAATACCATTCTACTCGGATCTTTCTGATCGCTGCACACGGAGAATACAGAACATACGGAACGTTCAGGATCTTCAGGATCGTTCAGGATCCTCAGGATAACTCTGGCACTAAATCAGCCCCGTGAAACTCCTGTGTTATTGGTGGGCAATACGGCCGCCATAACACCACGGCGCAATGCTGCTGCCATCTCTACGCATCCTATATTAACTAAATTAAATATTGCCGACAGGTCCGAGAGCACAATCGGTGAGAAGGTATGCTAACATAGTAACTGTTTTGAGTGCTTACCCCACAGAGCATTATTTATGTCTGCAAATCGGCCTCCGTAGTCTAGGTCTAACGTTGCCACCTCATGGCTCAAGGTACGCGGGTTCTAACCCGGCGGAGGTCGTGGAATTTTTAAGGGCGGGAAAATTCAGGGAACAAGTCCTCCGGGAGGGACTTTAAGCCGTGGGTCCCGTGTCGTAGATTTACGGCACGTAAAAGATCCTCATGTCTCTAGGAGACCTCTGAGGAAAATTAGGCAACACATTTCCCGCCCAAGTAGTTTCCAATGCTTATGGTAGATGGGGGAAATATCAGGTACCGAGGGCCGACCTCGTTGGCTGAACGGGGCTCATAGCACGCACCAGTACCGATAGGGTATGGCGACAGTAGAAATTAAAGGGGGACGCACAAGGGACCAATAACTGGCATAAGTGCATGGGGAAACCCACCCCCTCTAATAATAATAATAATTCAATTCAATTCTTTATTATTTTTGTGCCAAGTCAAGAGCCGCAAGGCCAATTACAGACTTAGCACAGTGTAGATGAAAGTAATTACGTGTAACATTATACAAACATTAGACAAACACATTATAAGTCAAAAATAAATTACAGGCAATTTCTTGGGAAACACAATAATGAAGAAAAGTAAACAAACAAGCAAATAAANGATATGTTTCATCAACAGAGTTTTTGGTCCAAAGACGTCAGCGTTTCTACAGACAACATTAGCAGCAGAAGCGCATCTAGCAGAGGGGCAATGTTTACTAACAGAACAGACATTGAACATATGAAAGTCTCGGATTAGAACAGGGACCCGAAGGCCAACAATTTCCAAAGCAGAAGGGCAAAGTACAGAACCACGATAAACTTGAATAAGGAAGAGCGCATCAAGATGATATCTCCTCTTTTGCAAGGTGTGCAATTTCAATTGTTCTAAAGCAAAATCGTAAGAGTAATCAATTTGAGGAAAAAAACGTTTAAAACAGAGAGCTGTAAATTTCTGCTGAATGCGTTCTAGTTTGTTTGCATCAGTTGACGTAATGGAATTCCAAACTACTGAAGCGTATTCAACCTTGGATCTAACTAAAGTAAAATATAAAATGAACGTGCATCCAAGGGTTGAATAGTTAAATGTGATACTGCGAATTATACCTAGCATCTTAATACACTGCGAAAATATAAAATTAACATGATCATGAAAATGAAGTTTAGAATCAAGGTATACGCCCAAGTCTTTGACTGAATATGTTCGAGTTATAGTGAAATGAAGAAGTTTGTATTCCTATATCAAATAGTTAGTTTTCCTAGAGAACGTTATAACTTTGGTTTTGTCAGCGTTGAGCTTCATATAGTTCGCTGCACACCAGCTACGTATACAGTCAACGTCAGATTGCAGAAGATTACAATCTTCAGGAGAGCTAATAGAACGGTAAATTTTAATGTCGTCTGCAAAGAATATGTACCTGGAGTGCTTAATTGAATCACACAAGTCGTTTATGTAGACATTGAAAAGCAGAGGGCCAAGAACAGATTGCTGTGGAACACCGGACAATACTTCAATGGGCGATGAAATAGTTTCACCGATACGGACCCGCGATTGTCTGTTCGTTAGGTAACTGTGTATCCAGTTTACATAACCACCAGAAAATCCAAGGGCACTCAGTTTTTGAAGAAGCAAAGAGTGGGGAACGAGGTCGAAAGCTGAAGTTAGATCAAAATAAATGGCATCCACTTGACGTTGAGAGCCAACTAGGGGAGTAATAAAATCAAGATACGTTACTAGATTGGTGATGGTGAATTTACATTTTGTGAAACCATGCTGGCAGGGATTTAATTTCAACTTGAGGTCATGTGAAACATGGTTATGGATAACATATTCAAACAATTTCGAAAAATTGTAAAGAATCGAAATAGGTCTGTAGTTTTTTACTGAGGCACTATTGCCTTTCTTAAAGATAGGAACAACTGCCGCTTGCTTCCATAATGCAGGAAAACACTGCTGAGAGAGACTAAGATTGAAAATATGCTTCAAGACAGGTGCGAGTATATCAGAACAACCCTTAATGACAAATGCTGGGATGTTATCAAGACCGACAGATTTGGATGGTTTCAGACGTGCAATGGCTTTAAAAATATCTGAATCAGAAACAGGTGATAAAGATAGA